>NC_143565.1:97007500-97307500 GCF_054136105.1 Typopeltis vanoorti
GGATAAGAGATAGTTGTCGGAAGTTTTTCCAGTTAGTTATACTATAAAATTAAAGATGCCAAGAAATTATATTCTTGGTTTAATCCTTTATACAAGTGTAAGCAAACAAAGCTTGCACCTGAAGTATTTTCAAGACTGGGAAACTCGTATATAGAAGCTAATGATTTCATCACTTGACTTAGTATCGCTTAATGCAAAGCACACGTATACACCTGAAGTAACTATAGGACTGGGCCACTCATATATAGAAGCTAATGACTTCACATTGCTTGCCATAAAGGATTAAACCCAGAATATAATTTCTTGGTATCTTTAATTTATAGTATAACCAAGTGGAAAACTTCCAACAACTATCTGTAATCCAGAGTATTTTAATAAGGTGTGACACTTTTTGGCTATGCTACTAATAAGGTTTAGAGAAACTCGCATGATTGTTCTTACGTTTCTAGAGCATTTGGGTCTGGCACAGCCCAGCAGACTATCATGTTGTCTATAAATAAATTATATATTAAAGATATAAATAAATTAAATTATGTATTATCTATAAATTAAAGATGCCAAGAAATTATATTCTTGGTTTAATCTTTTAAATCAAGTGATGTGAAGTCATCTTTAATTTATAGTATAACCAAGTTGAAAAACTTCCACCATCATCTCTAATTCAGAGTATTTTAGTAATAAGGTGTGACACTCTTTGGCTACTCATACATGGAAATATGACTTATACATTACTTCAATCTTGGTATCTCTCCCAGGTTTGGTTCCCACTGATCTGCCTCTGTGCAGAAGGGATCTCTTTCCCTGAGATATGAGTGTCTCTGCTTTTGGATAGATCTTTGCCTGTCTCTGAGTGAGGCAACTACTGAGATTGTGGCTCTCAGTGGTGGGGCTGTCTCCCCCATTGAGCAGAGCCATCGCTGAGGGTTCCTCTCCATGGAAGGGTGGGCATGGAAGCAGTGGTTCCACTGAGTGGAACCACTGCTGAATAAAATTATTCTTTGGGTCGCTCGCACTTGCTGAGTTTAGATTGATCTGGTGATCGGCTGAGTTTTTGGAGACTTCCCTTCACTTATGTAGTGAAACTGGTCTGGGTAGTGACCCTTCCCATAATGCATAGCATTATACATATTCGTAAGGATATGTGCTTTGCATTATGGGATACTAACTAAGGCAAGTGATGTTGTCTCTAGTTGCTATACATGAGTGCCCAGTTCTGTAGTTACTTCAAGTGCAAACTTTGTTTGCTTACACTTGGATAAAGGATTAAACCAAGAATACAGTTTCTTAGCATCTTTAATTTATAGTATAACCAAGTGGAAAAACTTCCGATATCATGTTGTCTGTCTTTTACCTTTTTGCATTTAGGTTACTAGCTTCTTTTCTCATTGTTCAGTTTCTGGTTGGTGGTCTCCTATGTTGCAATTTCTCTACCAGTGCTGGACTTCCCTAGTATATTGTACTTCTGTCTCTCTCCTCATGATACAGGCATACCTAGTCATATGATACGTTAGGTTTCAGACCACAGTTGTATAGTGAATCACTGCCTTTTTTTTTTGTCTTGTAGAATGTAATGGTTTAATAGTGTTTTCAGTCAGTCATATATGTGTGTAAATGACCTAAATGAATTATTTATGTCAGGTATGCAAACAAAAAAGAATTATTTTTGCAGATGTAAATGCCTAAGGGAACACACCAAACAGTTCGGTCATCAGTGTATATCATTAAATGGCTTCATATAATGATGATGATGAACAGCCTATCTTTCTACCCACTGCAGAATAAAGGCCTCTCCCAATTGTGGGAGGTTTTTGGGTCTACTACTCCCATGGTGACCCAGTCCATATTGAGAGAGTGTATCTATACTTGAGTGAATGAATACATGAAGGTGAAAGACAATCACAAACATCTATGCCTAGCTGGGATTCGAACCTGCAGCCTTTTGACTGGAGAGCGGATAAGCTAACCACTCAGCCGACCAGGCCGGCTTCATATATATTATCATGTGTATGGATAGCTGTGGTATTGATTAGCATAGCACTTATCACTTAATTTTTGGTTTTTAGCAGATGTAACAACAGAGGTAAATTTAGCCGCAACCTATATCAGTGTTTGAAATACTGTTATTACATTTAATAATTTTGATCTTAACATGCATTAGATTTATGCATCTTCTTTTTTCACAAGTTTTGGTCAAGGAAAACCTAATTTGATGAAAACACCTATTAAGTAATGCTATGCAAGTAACCAAAACTTCCCAATTTGCTTCTTCAACCCTAAATTCAGATTTCCAAATTATTCTTCAGTGATAATCTAATATCCTTGTTGATTTCATTGTTAGTTGAATTCAATCCTGTTTGCTTCAATAAAATGACTTTTCTTTTTGTCTTATTTTTGACACTCAGATATCCGGACAATGTAAGATTTCTCTTCTTAGGATAACTCTAATCACTGCCAAACAAGGAAGAGGAATTGGGTTGAGGGGGCATACAGCGTGTTATATACAATTTGTGTTGACAGGCAAAAAAAAATTCCGATATCTTACTTGTCACACCATCACCCTCAATTACTTCAGTGGTGCCAGCACATGCATCTGCTCCCAACCTCCAATAACTCCTATTTTCCTTGGTTTTGCATTTCCATCTCACTCTGTTCATCAGCACTCTTTCCAGACTCCTAGCACCAAATCCATTCAGGTGCAAATCATTAGTCTTATATAAGTTCTTTCAACCATTGAACTCGCTCTACATATCCATAAACAGCACACAGTTCCTATTGCACAAGCCTATGCATCATTTCATTTGTAGTCATAACCCTCCTCAGCTTGTTTCAGAGCTGTTTCATTCATATTTGTTTCATACTGAGGCAGCAGACTTGCTGTCTTCACTCTCTCACTCTTTTCTTCTACTACTTCCAGTAACTCTTTCATCATGTTCTCTCTCATACTGCTTGTTGTCTTTCAAATCATTTGTACCTGCCAAAATGATCAACTCTTTCACTTTACCTTTGTACATCTGTTGTCTTACTGACATCATTAATCTTTGCATGGGAAGCATCATTTTATAATGCCCTTAAGTACTCTTATGGAATTTCCATAAATTCTCTCCTTACTCTCATTTTTTTACTTAGTTGAGAATGTTTTTCTCTTTCTTCCTTTGTGCCTTTTCTTTTATTATCTTCTTGGTAGTACCACTTGCCATTTGTTTCTGCATCTCATGCTTGCACTTATTGTGAAGGACCTCTTTATAAGCACTCTCTTTCTCATTACAGCTAACTCTTCATTCTGTACATCATCCATGCAATCATTCTGATACTGGTCACTTTTATTCACTCTTTCACTCCCTATCCTCCTTTTCATCACTTACATTTTTGTGCCTATTTCTGTTATGTTTACCACTTTACTCTCACTCTTTAAACAGCCTGTTTCTGGTAGTCACTTTCAAAACACTTCCTGCCTGCTCTCTCTCTCTCACTCACCACTTTCACTTTCAAACTAAACTCTATCCATTCTCAGTCATGAATACACTGCACTGTACAAAATCCCTGGAGTTGAACTTGAGTGCCATTTCTTCAGTATACATTGGAATGAATGGGTTATCTATCCTAAAGCATAGAAATTAGCTCCTATTAAAAGGCAATCTTTACTGTCACATTACTATCCAATTTCTCTCACTTTAGTTATTTCTAAAGTAATGAAAATCATTAATAGTCATCTATTCTATTTCAAAACCTCTTAACAAATAAATGATTACCAGTGCTGTGGGCAATTCAATACGGGTATTCCTTATCATCCCATCTCCCTACACACACACACACACCTTTGGATGAATGCAATGGAAAAGTTTGGAGAATCTAAATCTCAAATGGTTGCTCTAGATATCTTGAAGACATTTGATCAGGTTTGATGAAAACACCTATTAAGTAATGCTATGCAAGTAACCAAAACTTCCCAATTTGCTTCTTCAACCCTAAATTCAGATTTCCAAATTATTCTTCAGCGATAATCTAATATCCTTGTTGATTTCATTCTTAGTTGAATTCAATCCTGTTTGCTTCAATAAAATGACTTTTCTTTTTGTCTTATTTTTGACACTCAGATATCCGGACAATGTAAGATTTCTCTTCTTAGGATAACTCTTATCTTCAGTCTTTCTTGGCATGATAACTCTTATCTTCAGTCTTTCTAATATTATCAATCGGCTATTGTTATCAAAATCATTCGGTCCCAAAACACACTATTTAAAATGAATTAAAATAATCTGTCTATTTATAATCAAAGTTCTGGTTATTGTTATCAAAATCCTCGAATGTTTAGCCTTTTGCGAGTCTGAATTCTAAGAAATAAGGATTAATATGGAGAAAATTTGACAAAGAACATTTGTCGAAATCTGACTTTTTTTTGTTAATCTTATTCTTCCATAAATCTTATATCTTCCAAGCAAATACAGGTGGGCAATCTTAATCTTTTTTTAATCTTAATCTCCCATAAATCTTAAATCTTTCAGGCAAATGCAGGCGGGGGGTGGGTATAAATACATTCTAATTGTGATTTTTTGAGTTTATTTTTGTGCTCTCTTTCAGTAAGTGAATTTGACTTTAAGTGCTCATTAAAACCCCTTAGCATTATGGCAGAAGCAAGTTAAAAAAACGTAAAGATTTATCTATTCACAAAAAGCAAAGAATTTTGAAGTGCTATGATAAGTTGCCCAAAATGAGTCAGCGTAGTGTGGCTGTACATTTAAAAATTTCACAACCACTTGTGTAAGATCGTAAAAAAACAGATCAAACATTGAAACTTCAGCTCTTACTAATGAGAACATGGATCGAAAGAGAGCCCAGTCCTTCCCAATATCATTAATGTACAGATTGAATAACAGCGGACCAAGGACTGATCCTTGTGGTATCTTAAATTGTTACCTTAAATCTTGCAGACTCGCATCCCTTATATACCACTGTTTGATATCTGTCAGTCAGCCATCCTCTCATCCATGCTAATATTCTATAACCCAAACCCATTTTCTCCAATTTAAGCAACGGTTTACCATGCTGTATTCTTTCAAAAGCCTTAGCAAAATCCAAAAGTATCATGGTATATCCATTCCCCTTGTCTAGTTCATTAGTAACATTGTTATAGAATATGAGCAAGTTGCTAAAACATGATCTTCCCTTAGTAAACCCATGTTGTTCATTGCAAAGTAGAGATTCATTGTCAATCTGTTTCTGAATGCAAGCCCTAACAATTTTTCCAAAATCTTCACTATCACTCCTGAGATACTAATTGATCGATCAATTGATAGATTGATCAATACTTCCATACATCAATCTTTGCACCACCCTTGTGCAATGGAATCACCATACATTATTTCAATTCTGTTCTGAGACTCATATTAAGCAGCCTGGTCAAAGGAAAAAGAGTCTTCAGTTCAGCTGAAGACTCTTTTAGCACACTTGTTGATATCACATCAGTCCCTATTGCTGAATTCTTATTCAATTTGTGCAACAGCTCTAATACCTCGTCCTCATACACCTGTGTTTCTTCATCTAGTGAAGAGGTAACAGTGAGCTCAATGTTGCTCACACCAGGTTGATAGCTTTAACAAAGTGGGCACACATTAACTGAACAACCTCTTCTACATCTGTAACCCTCATGCCATCAGGATTTTGAAGTGTTATTCTTTCATATTCACTCTTTCTTTTACTTGCAGCATATCGATAGAATTCTTGTAGGTTGTGTTTATCACGCAGAGCCAGTTTCTTTTCACAATCAGACTGTTGCTTTCCGTACAACAGTTGCGACTATTCTGCTGCTTACGATGCTCATAACGGACATCAGTGCACACGGTATTCCTTCCGTATTAAGCAAGAGATTCCTTATGAATCTCTTGCTTAATAAGATTACACATCAATTATATATTTGATTTAATCATTTATCCAAGTGTAAGCAAACAAAATTTGCACCTGAAGTATTTCAGGACTGGTGCAACTCATCGTAAAGGTGGAATAAGTTCTGATCACTTGTCTTAGTATCTCCCATAATGCAAAGCACATCTCCCTGCAGACAAGACTGGCCCTAGGAATTTTGTCGCCCCGTGCAGTAGCATATTTTTCCACCCCTTCCCCTTTAAAAAAAAAAAAAAAAAAAAACTTTTAATGACGTCTTAAAAGTCATGCTGTTAAAACGTGCATTTGCATAGGACGATCAAATTTTGGGACGGCAAAATTGGTCTAACGTATACGAAAAATAAATCATAAAAAAAGTCATTTATTCCTTCTCTGTTGAAACCAGACTTCAGGATGTCGTTAGTTAAATTTTTACATAATAAAACTTCATTGTACTGTATATTTTTTTAAAAATCATAATAATTAAAAGAATGTAGTGTTAAAGGGTTAATCCTCTCTCTCTCTCTTTCTTTCTGTAAAAAATATAGTTTATGATCATTTTTCATTAACTTATGAATTTTTATTAGCCAATGCTGCTATTTAGAATTTATGATCAGAGATGTTAAAGCCTAGCTTTAACATCTCTGATCATAAATTCTAAATAGCAGCATAGGCTAATAAAAATTCATGAAGTATTTTCAGAACTGGGGCAACTCGTGGTAAAGGTGGAATTAGTTCTGATCACTTGTCATCCATTAATGCATAGCATTATACATGTCCACAAGGAGATGTGCTTTGCATTATGGGAGATACTAAGGCAAGTAATCGGAACTTATTCCACCTTTACCACGAGTTGCCCCAGTCCTGAAAATACTTCAGGTGCAAACTTTGTTTGCTTTCACTTGGATAAAGGATTAAACCAAATATATAATTGGTAGCTTAGCCAAGTGAAAAAACTTCCATCAAGATTACACATCCATTTGACTATTTATTCTTCAAACACATGGGACACTTTCTGATATCACATCATTTAAGTATTGTTTAAATTCTTCCCATGCACTGTCAATATTCTTTCCATCCAGTAACCAATCCCATTCCACTGAACTCATTATACTCCTCAATTGGTTATAATTTCCTGCTTTGTAGTTCAGCATGTAACCTTTTCTGAATGAAACATTCATAAACTTAATCATTTCCCAAGTGAGTACCACATGATCACTGTCACTAACTGGAGTCAGAATAGTTACATTTTTAACTGAAACACCCTCTGACACTATAATCAAATCTAACGCTCTTTGCCCTCGAGTTTCTTTTGTCACATGCTGCTTGAGGAAGTTATCCTGCAACAGCTCAATAAGTGCATTTTCATTCTTCTCATGAGATATACTGCTACACAGTCAATATTTGTATAATTAAAATCTCCCATTATGATTACTCTTTTTGCGCTCATCTTTTCTATTTGGTGATGCATTTCTTCATCACCACCAATCCACCAGTTCTGTAACAACACCCACTATGTAATTGATCTTGTTAGATTCCACCTCACACCAAATGGCTTTAAACTCACTGCCACATGAAATATTGTTAGTAGTAGTACTACAATCATAGGTCTCAACTCTAACCGAATTCAAGTCATCTGATATCATTAGCAGCACATCCTTTCCTCTCCTATTCTTTTTATCCTCCCAAAAAAATACTGTACCCTTGACACTCGATACCAGTTAGTAGGTCTGATTCTGATAGCCAGGTCTCACTAATACCTACAATCTGAGGTTGTAACATATTGACTAAGGCAACAAACTCTATCCCTTTGTTTCTGATACTCCTAGCATTTGTGTACAGACATAATAATCTACCTGTTTGTTCTTTAGTATTGTATTGTCTGCAGTCTGCCTGTTGGACAACTTATGGACAAATTATTTGAGGATGATAAACACTGAGGAGGATATAGTAGCGGTGTTTAATGAGCAATTCATTATGTTAATGAACTGCTAAACCAATGATAAGTGATGAATAGTGATGGCAAGTGAGCAGGAGGTATATGAGTAATTGAGTAAACTTGACATGAGCAAGGCCATGGGACTTGATAATATATCACCATGTGTCTTGAGGGAATGTTCCAAGGAGTTAACAACAGCTTAAACTTACATTTTTAACGAGTCTTATATTAGTCCAAGTTCCAAAGGAGTGGAAAGATGATAGAATTGTTCCACTTCATAAAGGGAATGATAAGACTAATGCTTCAAATTGTAAACCAATCAGCTTGTCTGGAGTTGTGGTTAAGTGTTGTAGAAGCAAGTGAGGACAAGGATTCAGAACTGGATTGACAGCAGCAGAATTCTCTTTAATGGACAGCATTGGTTTGCTAAAAGAAGATCGTGTTTTAGTAATCTACTTACTTATAACAAGGTGACGAATACATTGGACAAGTGGGATGCATATACAGTAGTATATAGTATATTTAGATTTTGCAAAGGCTTTTGATAGATTGCACATACAAATTAGTCATTAAATTGGAACGATGAGGTTGGACAGTAGATTAGTGCATTGGATTGGAGATTGGCTGTCTGATAGGTATTGGCAGGTTGTGTATGAGGGGAATGATATCTCAGAAGAGGAAAGTCACTAATGCTGTACCCTAGGGATATGTTTTTGGATCATCATTGTTTAATTTGTATGTAAATAACACTAGAAAGGGCCTAAATGGTGATATACAGATGTTTGCAGATGATGCAAAATTACGACGTCAGTTTGATGTAGCAGAGTGTAGTTTTTTAAAATTTGGGAAGCAAAAATGGGACGCATAGTATAGGATTGGTGGGGATATTTTAGAGGAGGTGGAGGAGATGAAAGATCTGGGAGGTGATGGTGGATAGGGACTTGAAATTTTGTAGATATTTTGCTAAAATTGTGAGAACAGTACAGCAGATTATGGGAATGATGCAGAGAACACTGCTGTGTAGAAGTCAGAATATTATGATCCACTGTAGATTTGTATATAGTTGTTTACAAAAGTAATAAACAACTGTATACAAATATACAGTTGGGAAAAAAAGAAGAAAGAGCAAAAGCAGGTATAATGATTATGGTACATAAATCTCTAAAGAACAATATTGTATACATATCAACTATTTGAATGAAAGACTAATTGAAATTAGACTCAAGACATTAAGAGTCCAAATAACAATAATTGGTGCATATGCACCAGAAGAAGGAAAAGAAGACAGTAATATATTTTATAGAGAATTACAGAATGCCATAGATAAAACAAACAAAACTGACTATTTACTACTAGCAGGAGATTTAAATGCCAGAATAGGAAACAAAAAATACAAAACAAATATAGGTAAATTTGGCAAAGATACATGTAATCAAAATGATCGTAGACTGTGTGATTTTGTCATTTATAATAATATGTCAATAATGAATTCAGTGTTTAAACACAAGGAAATACATAAATATACTTGGTCAGCCAAAGGATACAAATCAGTAATTGACTATGTTATTGCAAAATTTAAATTAGCAGAGTTAATTTTAAATGTAAGAGTATATTGAGGCCTTGAATTAAACTCTGATCATTATATGATATCAGCAAAAATTCAATTTAAACCAAAGTGGCTAAAGACACATAAAATTAAAAATTCTTACCAACCTAGCTACAAAATTTCTTCATTATAGGATCTCCAAGTTAAACAACAATATCAAAAATGCACAAACTTAAAAACAGAAACCATGCATGAATCAAGTGACATAGAAGATGAATGAGAAACTTTGAAACAAATTCTCACAAAAGCAGCAACAGAAACCTTAGGAATAAAGCGCAAATGGATTAGAAAAAGAGGACTACAAGACTGGAACAAAGAAATAGAAAATATAATAAAAACAAAAAAAGGATAGTTACCAGAAATGGCTAAATTCCAAAACAACAGAAGCAGAAATAGAATATAAAAGAAACAGTGTAATTGCAAAACAAGAAGTAAGGAAAAAACATATATATAAAGAGAGAGAGATGGAACAATTTTGTAACAGAACTAGAAAAGGATTTATTTAAGCCACAACCCAAAACCTATAAAGTAATAAAATACATGAATAAAGAAATAAAAGAAAAGATAAAAATACAAACAGTAGATTTAGAAAAATGGATGACCTATTTCCAAAATCTCTGGACAGATGAGAACAATGAAATAAAATTTTATAAAATAAAGAATGACAATAGAAAATATTACAATGTTAGAACTGAAAAATACAATAAAGAAGATGAAAAATAGGAAAACACCAGAAGAAGACAATATAAGTATAGAACTGTACAGAAATGCAGGTGAAAAATTTAATGAAAAACTTCTGAAATTTTTTAATATGCTTTTGATGTCTTGGAAAAACTCCTAACTCTTGGAAAAAAGTACTGGTTATCCCAATCTATGAAAAAGGAAATAACGAAGATTGCAACAACTGTAGGGGAATTAGTCTGCTGAATACAGGATATAAAGGACATGCAGGAATATTAAAAGAGAAGCTAAGCAGTATTGTAGAGGACAAACTACAGAAGAACAAAATGGTTTCTGAAAAGGCCAATCCTGCCTAGATCCAATTTTTACTCTAAAATCATTAATAGAAAAGAGAAGAGAATTTCAAAAAGAAATGCACATGGCCTTCATTGATTATGAAAAAGCTTTTGACAAAATTAATACACAAAAATTGTTTAAAATATTAACCAATTTAAACATACCAAACCAACTTTTATACTCCATTCAAGAAATTACACAGGAAATAAAATAGCAGTTAAATTAGAACACATCTCAGAATGGAAAGATATATCAAGAGGAGTATGGCAAGGATGTACCATCTCACCTCTGCTTTTCAATATATATATATATAAATAACTTTATAACAATCTGGAAACAGTATAACCCATTTGGTATACAAATAATCCCACAAATGAAGATAGATACACTACTTTTTGCAGTGTATCTATATATTATTAGCCACATCAAAAGATGATTTACAAAGATCATTAAAATAATTAAATGATATCTCAAAACAATGTAAAATGACAATATCTAAAGAAAAAACAAATATAATGGCATTCAAAGGAGAAAATCCAATAAGAAGTATAATAGTGATAGATAACAAAATATTAGAACAAGTAAATACTTTCAGATACTTGGGATGTGATTTATCATATGAAGAAGAAAAAGACATAGACACCAAAATATCAAACTTTGTCAAAGAAAATGGCATATAAATAATATATTTAAGCCATCCCTAGTACAAAAACACACTAGAATCAGACTATATAATGTCTTGTCAAAATCAGCTCTACTATATGGAAGCAAAACATGGACCATAAAAAGGAAAGATGAAAAACAAATTCAAACAGTAGAAATGAAGTTTCTCAGAAAAACAGCTGGATATACCAAGTGGGACCATAAAACAAATGAAATTTTACAATCCCTGAAAATAAAACCATATAATTACTACATAAGGCAGTATAAACAAAAATGGATAGAATATTTAAATCGAATGGACAACAGGAGACTATCAAAAATGTTATACAGATACAAAATAAGTGGAAAAAGAAGAATCGGAAGACCAAGAAAGAGATGGCATGAGACTGGAACAGGCCACTTGGCCTAAAATCCATGTTAGGAAGAAGGTGGCTTTAATTGGGCCACCTATGGATTACTGCCCCGATTTTGTTGCCTGATTTTCAAAAGGATGATGAGATGTTGGAGAGGGTTCAGAGATGATTGACAAAGTTGGTTTCTGGAATGTGGAATATGAGGACAGATTGAGAGAATGCAAATTACAGTCTAGTAGATAGAAGGAAGAGGGTGGGGGAAATGTGATCAAGATGTCTAAGGTGATAAGGGGTAATTAACAGATTAACATGGATGAAGTTTTTCATAGAATATCTGGAGACTGAGAACAAGCGGCCATCTCTGAAATCCGTATAAGGTAGGTGTGAGGAGTAGATTTTTTGCATGGAATGGTGGATGATTGGAGAGTGAATGCATTTAAGTCAAGGTATGATGAGCTGTGCATGCCAGAGTGGGACCTCTCATGATGAGTCTCTTTACTCCATGGATGTCTGTTGATAATAATTCTGACATTCCATTTTTCTGTATAGATGGGAACTATGAGGGCTCTGTACTCATAGCTCTCTAATTATCTGGAATTTGACCTTCTGATGAGGCCTTCAAAATTATGTAGTGCTGTTACTGCAAACTTTTATACCTCCATATTTGAGCATTTCAGGTTGAATATTATCTTTCCAGTTGCCTTTCTGCATTTCAGACTTTTGATTGCTTTTTCTACCTCAAGTATTGATATTTACTCCTGATTACATTCCTTTTGAATATTTTCTACCACCGCTTGTTTTATTTAACAGTCTTTCAAAGTAATTACTTCACATATGCAGAATATCTTGTAAGTTTATTACAACTTGAATAAAAAGCACAGATATTTTATACTGAAAATAACAGTACATCATCAGTGTGCAGAAACAACAAATAATACAAAGTAGATACAACAATCAGTTTATGAATTATAAATAGTTGCTGCATACTAGGAAAATAACGTTTAATTTTTATTTATTTATTTTTTTATTTACTTAAGATGAGAATCTCTCAAACTTTTTTTGGAGGTGACAGGTTAGGCCAATATAAAAAGAGCTTCACAGCTTTCTTTGAAAAGATATTTAAATATAAAACTGTTTCAAATGGAGAAGATTTGCTTCATCCCACAGGATACTTTGTTTAGTAGTGACTCTGCTGTATCAGAACAAACTTTTGAGGTTTCAGGTATTCAGTGTAATACTGATGTTCATTAATTTATTTTTATTTTATTTTATTTTTTTGTCTGCCCAAAGTATGTCAAGTTACATTCACAAGGGATCTGATAAACACCAGCTAAGGATAAAGGCAACAGTTTGTATTTTGTAGATGGTAACAGTAATTAATAACAATGGAATTTTATTAAGATACTTTTGCATATTTAACAATCTACAAATCAGCAATACTTTCTTCAGGCATAAAAATATACATAAGTACACACGGGAAGCAAGAGGAACTAAATCAATAATAGATTACACTATTATTAACAACAAACTAAATAATAATATCATGGATACAATTATACAAGGATACAATTTCACTCCCTCTAAGAACTATTAGGGTTTTTAGAGGGAGTGAAACTGATAGTGATCACATACTTCAAAAGAAAAAAAGGTAAAGAATCAACATCTAATAAACAGTTTAAAATTCACATCCTAGAACAGGAGTGTGTTAGAAACTTATATAAAAGCAGAATAAGAGATAAAATAAAACCAACCACAAACAATATTGAAATTGACTGGAAAAATATAAAGGAAACCATACTAAAAGCAGCAGAAGAAAGCTTAGGATACAAATCACAGAAAAGCAAAAGATGGCTCAAAACTTGGAATAATGACTTAAAGGAATTAATCAAAAGGAAAAAACAGGCTTTTAAAATATATCTGCAGAGTAAAAACATGCTGGCTATATACAATATAAGAAACTATGGGCTGAAGTCAGAAAACTTTCCAGAAGTATACACAGAGAAGATTGGAGGAAATATGTTAAAATCATTAAAGCATGATATTGCTGAACCACAAAGAATAGGTTTTAAAACTTTCAGGCAATCGCTGAACCACAAAGAATAGGTTTTAAAACTTTCAGGCAACTACAAACAACAGAAAATGACCAATTAAGAAATAATCCAGTTTTTAAAGATGATCAGATGGAACAGTACAAAATATTGTGGAATGAAAAACAAGAAATAGAAAACAATGACAAAACTCACAAAACTGAACATATCATTATATAGGAAAGTAAAGAAGAAATAATAATGGAAGAATTAGAAAAATAATTTTAAAAATCAAGAAATAGAAAAGGCCCAGGGCCATAGATGGAATATGCATTGAGCTCTTTAAATATGCAGACAATAGCTTAAAAGGAAACCTACTTAAACTCTTCAGTAATATCTGGAAATATCAAAAGATCCCAAAAGAATGGGAAACTGGAGTAGTTATAAATATTCACAAAAAAAGGTCCCAAGGACAAATGTGGAAATTACAGAGACACTACTCTTTTAATAACAGCATCAAATATCTTAAAGAATAGACTAATTAAATACACAGAAAATTGTTTAGAAGAAGAACAGTGTGGTTTTAGAAGTGGGAGAAGATGATTTAACCTGCCCACTTTCCTTCTATTTATTGATTACAAAAAAGTGTAATAACTTGAACAGAAATCTACTCTGGAATTACAAGACGATAAAATATCTCAACTAATTAAAGCAATAAAAAGTCTATAGAGAAAAATTTGCATCAAATTTGTAGATGGAACATTATCAGAATCTATAATCTTAAAGGAGTGAGACAAGGCTGTAGCTTATTTCCCTATTCAATATTTATATAAATGGAATATTAAAAGAATGGAAAACAACTGTCAAAGATGGAATTAAACTGACAAATAATATATATAGCAAAATATAATACTTTATGCAGATGATCAAGTATAGATTTCAGAATCAAAAGATAAACTCCAAATTGCAACTAGCAATCTTAAGTGAAATAGCAAAAAGATTTAAAATGAAAATTTAAAATAGAACAAGTTACAGAATTCAAATACTTAGGAAATATAAACTTGCAATTCAATACTGATTTACAATTGGAAGAAAGACTACAAATTTACAATAGAATGAATGGCATAATTAAAAGAAATTTTGGAAAACAAATAATACGACCTCTAAAATATTTCTTAAATTTGGAAGTGAAACTTGGATTCTAAAACAAAAAACTGACAAAGATTGGAAGTAGCACAGATGAAATTTCTAAGACCTTTCCTGGGACTCACTAGATTAGATAACAAGAATAACACAGAAATAAAAGAACGATTACATATTAAAATCATCATACATGAAATAGAAGAATACCAGCAAAATTGGCTACACCACATAGAAAGAATGAATAACAATAGGATTCCTAAACTAGCACTAGAATATAAACCTACTGGAAGAAGAGACTGTGGACTCTTTTTTCCTATCCAAGGATGAAGAGTCCATGATCTTCCACCTTTGAATCTTAGTCTTGGACTGAGATGCAAAGATCAACCTCATCTACAGAACAGGACATAAAAAAGCCTAAATTGTTCAGACAATGACAAGACAATAACAGATAAATTTTTTGATAGGAAAATGTGGGATTAAGGTGAAACTCCTTCAAAATTCTACCAAGAGGTTTAGAGATGCTAGAAATATAAGGGATTGGAATCCTGCTGTCTATTGAAGAAACTTTTGGTGTTGGATTTGATGATAGTTTTAACTATATAATTCTATGAAATTTAAGGGAATTAAATTTTTAACATTAACTTTTCTTTAACATTAATTTTTATAATTATTAATCTTTAACATTAATTTTAATGGTATTAAACGGGTTGAGAGAATATTCCTAACCCTGCTACAATTTCCTTTTTGCATACCAACAGACACTCCTTATATTGTGAAGGGATTCTTTGATTGTAACCAAATTTGCTTAGGAGAAAAACGAATGTGTTTGTTTAGGATATAATAGAAAATAATAATTAAGGAGAATACTATATTTGGGTGGGTATATTGAATTACTAAAAGGTGTAAATATGTGAATCAACA
The DNA here is from genome assembly GCF_054136105.1 of Typopeltis vanoorti. Taxonomy (NCBI): domain Eukaryota; kingdom Metazoa; phylum Arthropoda; class Arachnida; order Uropygi; family Thelyphonidae; genus Typopeltis; species Typopeltis vanoorti. The sequence goes on from NC_143565.1 coordinate 97,023,047, forward strand.
TTAATGAGCCATTTGAAAATGACAAATATAAAAGGCGGAAAGAACAGGCATGAATAGAAATACTTTCATTACTGACAAATGAATTGTTAATAGTTTACTTGTGATATATGTGTGTGTCTCCAATAATTTGCTGTGATGGAACGAATAGTATGTGATCCTATAAACTCAAGAAACGGTTGTTTGCATTTATGATGGGCATAACTTAAAAAAAAATTATGAGGAGAGGGAAAGGGATTTGTTTGCAAAATATGAATAATTAATCAATAATAAACAGCAGCTGTATACATTGTTAGCTCACTAAATAACTATAGAGAGGAACTAATCCAATCAACTAATAATGTTCATTAGGTGATTCATCTAGGCATGGTAGAAATACATGTGGGTTGATGGAACAGCAGATCATCTTATACAATTTTCTTGTTTTCTTTATATTTTGCTTGGTTTTCTGAGAATTTTTTTTATTTACTGATAAACAGTATAAACTTCTTACATAGTAGTATATACATAAGTTTCAATCATCATTGGAATTATCTACTCTTTTGTGAATCCTATGTTCATTGTATAATTTTTTTTTTCTCTTTTGTTAGTTGCTCTTGTCTTATCAATAATAGATATCTCATATTTCACATAGATGAGTCTTTTGTTGGAGATCAGTGAACACAGTCCACTTCTTTATAATACATAGGATTCATTTTTATTTGGGAATAGATAACTTTTAACTTACTACATCATCTGTTCTTTCCAAAAACTGGAATTAAAATTACTACTTATATGAAGAGTCAAAGGCTGGAATTAAAATGCTTCTATAGCATAGTGTTGGGGGAAAATCCATTCCCAACTAACACCACTGTAAAAGCAAGGGGAAAAAAAAAGTCGTTTTATTGTATTACTAAATACAGCACAGAGACATTTATTTGTGTACTGTATTTAGTAACAGTTAGTGTATTCAGTGACAACTGCAATATAAAAAAACATTATGAAACAAGAAAACCAGTTTATTGTAGTACCAAACATAGCTAAATAAATTTTCATTTCCAAAAATATGTGACAACAACTGTTTGTAATGTACTCATTTGGTGCATAAAGCAAATAAAAATGCGCATATATGTGTGTGTGTGTGTGTGTGTGTGTGTGTGTGTGTGTGTGTGCATGTGCATATTATATTTGAGATTTTCATTATTATTAAGACTGTTCACAAATGTTAATTTTACAAATAAATTTCTCCTGAAATAAGTTTCAACTAAATGTCATATGAACTGTGTGAAAATGCACCTGTTTGAAGCAGAAGCAACAATATATGCTGAAGCTGGTTCTTGATGGCAGTGTTAGTATGTCTGCACACTGCTCAGCATCAGCATGTTATTAAGCTGTGTTCTTTTCTTGAACTGTCCATGCACACTTTGGAAAACCATGGCTTGGATATAGGATGGGACTTGAATAGAGTGGGTAATGAAGGCTTTCATTCCTTTAGCCCTAAGAATATTTTAGTGCTTGCTACAAATAAAAATAAATGCTCTTTTTTTTTTTTTTTTAAATAAAAAAACAATACTCAATTTAGTCTTTTCAACATTTTACTTTCAGAACACGTTCTAATATGACTTTAATTTTTGTCACTGCAAGACCATTTATATTCTTTTCTGTAAATACATATTTATGTATCCTATATTCGCAGTATATTCTCATTCTCAATTTAGCAGAAAACATATGCTTGCTTAAAATTCCAGATTTTCTATGGAAGAAATAATGGTCATGCTTTAGAAACCTTAATTACTCTTTAGTCTGGTGGATAGTGATTCTAAATTGGTTCTGTTCTACTGAACTGTACTATACTTAGCCTCTCTGACTTTTCATTCTTAGCAATGTTTATTTCTCCACTGTTTTGTTGAGGTGAAAAGCTATTGGGAGGGGGGGGGGAGCAAACTGTAATTCACCTGAATGGGATAGCCAGTTTTGAATTAGTTAGTGCCAAGTTCAGAATTATTCAATCTTTATATTTTCTTTTATGTGTCTAGAAAAAGCATTAGTATTATTTTAAATTCATTAAAAAGTAACACTTAACATTTTCTTTTTATTATTGCATATATTGGCATTTACAGACATTGGTTTTGGTAATTTATGCTGTGCTTATATAGAGCAAATTTTTACCATATTCAACAGTAATCAAAATTTAATATTCAGTTCAAAAAACAGTAACTTGAAGATTAAGTAATTCAAATAAAGAAATTCTTGTTTAATTTTCTCAAAGTATGAAACAAACAAATTTTGTCCAGGCATTTTTTAAAATTAAAAAAATTTTTTTTTTATACCATGCATGATTTAGGAATAACAAATTGGGTCCAAGTCAGATAGAATTGTCAGGACAGATTTTACTTTAAGATGAATAGCGAAGCAATTGATTTTCAGACTGTTTCTAAATAGTCTCATACCTTATTTACTGACATTACATTAATTTTTGGAAGTATTCATGGTTTAATTTTTTAACGGTATTAACAACACCAAACAATTTAATCAAAAGATGTTTTATTAATTGCTTATATTTCGCTGAATTTCAAATCAGTATCATCAGAGCACAACACACTTCTACATGCGACAGTGAGTAAGTAAAATTGCAGTGTACAAAAGATCTAAAGTCCTATTTATGGCACCCTCTAATGTTGGAGGGGAAAAAATCATTACAGCTATGTGAAAGTTGCTCTTAGGATGACAGTCTTCCAAATTTTTGGCAAATTAATGCAAGCATGCTTGTTCAAGTTAGGAGAATTCTTCAAAGCCATTGCTGACTCAAAAAATAATCTTTCAGATCTGTAACAACTCCTAAATAGCACATTCGTTTTCTTCCATCTAATCCTGTCTGAAGGAGTGTCCAAAGTGTGATCTGCCAGTCCTGACTTTCCATAGTAATAGTAGCGAATGTATTTTTTGTTCTTCCAGGTAGATGTTATGTAAATGACTTACATTTACAGAAAGCCAATACACACAGGACGATACCTACATAAACAATCACATCATCATCCAGTCCAGCAGTATGGCATTTTAAAAACACTCACACACAGAGCCAGAGCCATTTGTTCTATTTGTTCTAATGACACAGCTCTGACCACAGAACTCAAATATCTGTGCCATATGTTCTTAGCCAACAGCTACAAAATAGATAAAATACTGCACAGCCCCATTACTCCTCCCTCCCCTATACACAGGAACACAACATAACCATCTCTATTCTCTGTGTCAGAGGTACATCAGAAAAGATAGCCAAAGTACTGATGAAACATGGCCTTCGCACCACTTTCAACCCGCATGTAAAATTAGCAACTCGGATCCGCTCGCCTAAGGATAAACTTCACCCTTTAGCACACTCATGAGTGTATGAAGTTCCCTGTGACTGACTTTGCCTACTATGGACAAACAGGAGGATCAGTTAACATCCACCTGGAAGAACATAAAAAATACATTCGCTGCTATTACTATGGGAAGTCAGGACTGGCAGACCATGCTTTGGTCACTCCTTCACACAGGATTAGATGGAAGAAAACAAATGTGCTATTTAGGAGTTGTTTCAGATCTGAAAGGTTATTTTTTGAGTCAGCAATGGCTTTGAAGAATTCTCCTAACTGAACAAGTATCGTTGCATTAATTTGCCAAAAATTTGAGAGACTCTCATCCTAAGAGCAACTCCCCCATAGCTGTAATGACCCCCTCCCCAACATTAGAGGGTGCCATAAATAAGACTTTAGATCTTTTGTACATTGCAATGTTTTACTTACTGTCGTGTGTACAAGTGTGTTGTGCTCTGATGATGCTGATTTGAAATTCAGCGAAATATAAGCAGTTAATAAAACATCTTTTGATTAAATTGTTTGGTATTTTTAATACCGTTAAAAAATTAAGTCATGAATAATGAGTCTTTGGACTCCCTGGAGGTGTCACATAATGATAATAATAACCGTCAACACCTAAGCTTATCTGTTAGATTTTTGGAAGTATTTTCTTAGTCTAGACCAGAGAATAGTAGAAAGATATTTAATGTTTTTTTTTTTTTTTTTTTACTTTTTTATTTGATGATAATCCCACCCACAAAAAGGTTGTAAACGTTTTTTTTTTTTTTTTTTTTTGTGGGTGTGATCATCTATTGCCTAAAAACATTTACAAACTTCTATGTTGGGGTGGAATTCAAACTCGCAGCTTGTAAGTTGAAAATGCTATTTGTTCAGACAACTAGGCTGGCTGGCAATGACAAACTATGAATATACTATGAATTCTTGGCTACTGTGAAACCTAAATGATATTTTAAAGAAAGGAATATGTCACTTAAGAGAACACTGTGTGTTCTCTTAAGTGATTTAAGTGGCTGTGTTTGACCAGTGAAGAATGTTAGTCCCATTATAATTAAAGATTTAAATAACACATATATAGAAATCTGTAAAACTTTTTTTTTTTTAAACTTGGTTATACGTTGCATTAAAGATGCCAAGAAATCTTATTCCTGTTTAATTCGTTATCTAAGTGACTTAAACAAGGTTTGTTTGTGAAGTATCTTCATACTAAGCTACTTATTAGCATTACACACACACATTATGCATAGCATTATACACACTCAATCATTTCATTAAATTTTTCATTTTGTTTCATTAAAGTTTTTGTTCCATTAATTCCATTACTGTCATTATCATGTAATTTATTGTTTTCAGGTGACCAAATCTGGAGCACAATGGTCCAAGTGTGGTCAAAAAAAAAGTGGAAGGTGATCAGCCTGTCCATGAGTGTTATAAAGCACAAGCAAGAAAGGTAATTGAACTATTTCTTCTGCTTCTATCACTTTCCTACTATCAGAACTAAGTAAAGTTATAAGATAGTTCTGATGGTAGAAAAGTGATAGAAGCAGGAGAAATAGCTCAGTTATTAAGTGATCGCTTTGCAGGGGGTATATCATCCAGGTAGCGACTTTGCTGAGACTAATGTGATCATTGAGGTAGAAGAACTGGAGGTACTCAGCATATCGAGAAATATCAGTGTGAATACAGCAGTGGGCCCTTGATGATATGTTAATTTGTGTGCTATGAGAATGTGCAAGTGAACTGGCAGTGCCTCTGATGAAGTTGTTTAATCTAAGTCTTAGCTTTGGCAAAGTTCCAAGGGAGTGGAAAGAGGATAAGATAGATCCATTACATATGCCGGCCTAGCTGGCCGAATGGTTAACATATCCGCTCTCCAGCCGAAAGGCTATGGGTTCGAATCCCGCCGTAGGCATGGATGTCTGTGATTGTCTGGGAAAATACTAGTGGTGGGTGGTAGATGGCGTTGGTGGTGGATTTCATGGTAGAGACAGATAGTTGTAGAGTAAACCCTCCCTTGATGAGTCTTTGGAATCCCTGGAGGTGTCACATAATAATAATAATAATAATAATAAAAGTGGCTCCAAGACAGAAGTAGCAAATTACACACCAGTCAAGTTTGTATTTGATGCAGTTGAGCATGGTGGATTTCTTCCATCTGATTCTATGTAAGGTATTAGAGGCATGGTATTCATCTAGGCAGTTGTTAGCAGATCTCCCAGTCTGACAGTAATATAATAGTTTCCTAAAACAAAAAAGAACTTTGTAAATACTTGGAATAAAGAGGAGAGGAAGCAGATCCTTAGGAGAGCAGAGCAGGGAAGCCAGCTTCAAATAGAGAATTTGGCAACATGGCTCAGATACATTACTCTTCTCTCCTCTACCTCAGCTGTCAACACCAGTTCATTATTGAAAAAGAAAAAAAAAACAGCAGCCTGCCGTTTCTTTCTTTTTTTTTTTTTTAGCTACTCTAATCAAGTCTGCCCAATGGTACCCCCTTTTTTTTTCCCTAGTTTACAGAAAACCCACCCACATGGGTAGGTGCATATATAAACTTTTCCACCATCCCCTTTTTTGAATACTATGAAATCATTAAAACTCTTGTCACCAGAGCTTCCAACCTCTGTTCCACCCAAGCTTCCTTTACAGCAGAACTTGCCTTGATTCGTTTTATTTATTGTCAAACCATCCTGTCCAATGGTTACATGGCCAAAAGATAACAAAAAAACTACTGATTATCTGTCCCTTTCACCTCCTCATATCCCTTTCAACATAAAGATTACAGTAATACCATTACTATCTCCTATATCTGGGGCACTTTAGTAAAAAAATAGACAGAACTTTGAAGAAATATAATCTCTGCACTACTTTCATACCTTGTACCTTTTCTTCTCTACTCTCCTGAGGATCTACTTTCTCCCATCTCTATTCCAGGTGCTTGTATGGTTACTTGCTCTTGCAGATTATCTTATGATAGTCAGACTGGGAAATCTGTTAACAACCCTAGAAGAATACCATACCTCAGATACCTTACACAGAATCAGATGAAAGAAAACTGCCATGCTCCATCACTGCAAAAATCTGCAGCAGACTTAAAAAAAACCCATCCTAATCTCAACAAATATGGTTGTATCAAACATCCCAAAATTTAGGAAACTTAATTCTTAGGCCTCCTTCCCAACATCTGAGGCTAGCCAATAGCACTCATGGAGAGTGCTTCTTATAGGACTTTAGTCTTTATTTATTCTACCTAATTTCTTTCACTTATTATTTCTTGTGTGTTTTTTGTGCATGTTATTACAATTTTAACATTGTATTCCTGATGTCTCTGTGACTGAGACAAAATATTGAAACAGATTAAATCTGTTGTTTAATTATTTCTATTTGTGCTGTAAGTTATTCCATTAAAGTGCAGCATGAATATAAACTAGCACATAAACCTAAATACTCATTTACTAATTCTGCATGAAATGGCTACACCGTGATACTGTCGAACTTTGCAAAGACTACAGAATGCAGCATGGAAAAACTGTTGCATAATTTGGAGGGAATGAATATGAAGCTGGTGGCATAGATAGGAGTGACTGATAGACATCAGAGGGTGGTGTATTGTGGAGTGGAATCAAGGCAATTGAGGGTGACTAGTGGGCTCTGTACTAGGACCACTACTCTTTAATTTGTACATTAATGATATAGCAGATGATTTGAAGGGAGATATTCAGTTGTTTGCCAATGATGCAACACTGAGGAGGGCAATAGTTGGTAAAGGTGAGGTAGATATGTTATGTTACAGAGGACAGTGGTTGTCAATTCAATGCTGTAAAATGTTAGATAATACCCTTCGGGATGAAAAGATTACATACTTTACTTGGAGAGTGGTGAATGAGTGGAATAAGCTTCCAGAGTCTGTTGTGGGTGCTACGACCGTGAATGAGTTCAAGGCAAGATATGATAGATACTGTGTGAATGTTGAATAGTTGTTCCAGACACGATGTTAGGGCCTCCCTCGATGAGTCTGTCAACTCCTTGGAGTGTCCCGGAACAATAATAATAATAATACTTCATATCATATTAATGGTAGTTTACAGAAAATTGATGAGGCCAGGGATCTGGGAGTGATGGTGGATAGAGAGTTGAAATTCAGAGAACATATTGCAAGAGTTTGTAAAATAGCTCAGAGGATTAATGGATGCTGAACAACACACTGACAAGTAAAGATAGGGACGTTATTATTCCTCTTCGGATTTGGCCATGTTGCGTTTCTTGGGATCAGAAGTGGCAGAGAGTATTCAAAGGCGAGTAAGCAAGCGTGACAAGTCTGTGGAATGTTCCCTATGAAGACATATTGAGGGTGTGCATCATTGCAGAATTTAGCTGATAGGCAGAGGAGAGGGGATATGATAGAAATTTATAAGTTACCAAAGGGATTCTACAAGATTGACACAAAAGAAATATTTTAGTACATGGGGAGTAGGGGGAAAACAAGGAGTCACACAAAAGAGTGTTGTTAGTAAGAGTGTGCAAACTATGTTCTTTACTTGGAAAGTGGTGAATGAGTGGAATGGATTGTCAGAGGTGACTGTGAGCACCCCAGCAGTGAATAGGTTTAAAAAGATGTATAATAGGTATTGTGTTAACCCTGCAGAGGTCGCAATCGAAAAAATTGCAGCGTAGGTCGCGTGTATCTGAAAGATACATTCATTATTAGTATGTGTTAAAATGCAATAAAACTTTAAAAGAAAAAACACTGCAAATATAATGCATGATGGTTTATTTATTTATACAGTTACAATCTAGAAATTATTGAACAAAGAAAAAAACAACTAAACCAATACTATACTGACATTGGAGTTCGTGGTATCTCTCAGATACAATTTACTATCAGATATCACTTTCACTCGCATTCGACTCATCATTCTCATCATCGGACTCGAGTAACATTCGTTGAATCTCTTCAACATCTGATGGATTATCCAATCGATATATTTTTCCAACCATTTTCAATGGTAAATACAAAAAAACAAAACAACTAAACCCATACTATGCTGACATCGGAGTTCGCGGTATTTCTCAGATGCAACTTGCCGTCAAATATCACAAACCTTTACATAACATGTATTAAACCAAACTGACAGCAAAAAACAGTGCAGAATATCACTCATAACATACGCACACGCAGAATATGTGTAAGAATATTTATATTAAACAATTTGCATGTATCTGTCAAATCAGCCACGACCTTCGCAGGGTTAATGGATAGAGTGAGTCTCCCACGATGAGTCTTGTGACTCCATGGAGTATCCACATAAATAATAATGATAATAGCATTCTCAGCAAGTCCAGACTTTCAGCCTCATGGTATTTAAATGCAAGACATCTTCTTCTAGATGAATAAAAGCAGATTTTCCTGTTTGTTCAAAATTTGTTAACCCACAAGAGCAAGGAATCTGGTGGATAACTGAGATTTGGAAGCTTGTCGTTATAAATGTTTTTATAATTCTCTTAATCTTTAGTAGAATGGATGAAGGTAGCTAGCTGAATAAGAGGTTTGATAGTGGCATGGATATTATATTTGCAGAGTACTTAGGTTATTTTTTGTGATGTACCTTCATATATGGGATGGGAATAGTTTTTCTCTGATTTTGTGTGTTGGTTGCAGGATTGATGAGGTTGCATGCAGTATTTTATCTATTTTATAGGTTTGTAGCCATTGACCATAAAGGTGTTGTAAAGCTACAGGTTCAAAGGTTGTGTCATTTGAACAAATAGTTGCTTTTGTAAGTCAGTGTTTTGAGGATTGCATACCATTGGGAAAAGATGGTGTGATTGCTTATGTAAATACCTTCCTGCATGAGGATTTTTTGTAAATGGAAAAAGTACTAAGCCATTAGGAAGTAATGTCACAAGTGTATCTAGAAAGGGAAAAGATGGTTTTTATTTTCTTTTTATATGGTTAAAATAAATGTAAAGTTTATTTTGGGATGTTGGCTGTAAAGGTGCACTAAAACGTATCCAGTGTGTCTGGAACATCGCAGTCTCATCCAGCTGTTTGTATATTTTTCCTTTCACAAAAAATAACCTGAATACATGGGGAATCTGAATAATTCAATTATGTCAAGAGGAAATGTGGCTTAATGAAATCATGGGTCTTTGTTGAAGATACATTAGTGAATAATGAAGTAATATCAAAATTGACCGTGATGTCAGAATCTGTCAAGATTAGATTTTTATTAATGTGTTGAAGTGTAGGGAATTTTTAATACATTAAGAGTGCCTGTGAGAGGGGGGGGGGGATTTGGATAAATGTTTGGCCAGTTTGTAGATTGAGCTGTCTACTATTGGAAAGAAGGATATTAGGTTTGTGATTTTGAGGACCATATTTGTGGTGGTTTGGCATGATAAGGGTTAAACTTTTTGGTAACCTCTTTGTGCCAATATTTTGATATTTTTGTAGAACAACTAAGCCAAGCAGTCTATAATCTGATAAGAAAAGATATTTGATCATACCTGATAAGATATGATCTGATCCCAATCTATAATTATTATTAGACCTTCAGGGAGTCGAGCGCATTGAGGGATGCGATACATCACTCACACCAGCTGTAATAATTTCTCTTAAACTCATTCACACTAGATCCACTCACTACTTCAACAGGTAAACTGTTACCTCCTCCTCTCTTTTTCTTATTCTTAAATCTACAGTCTATAAATTAAAGATACCAAGAAATTATATACTTGGTTTTATCCTTTATCCAAGTGTAATCAAGCAGTTTGTGCCTGAAGTATTTTCAGGACTGGGGCAAGTCTGCATGGCTCAGTTCAGTAACTTTTTCTTTTCGCTTCCTGAAGTCTTACTTTGAAGCACTATTATGAATAATCAACGACACTTACGACTTTCCATACGTGTTTACTGCAGAGGTTTTCTTGTAGACTCATAACTAAAGTTGAATTGGCTCATCTTATTATTGGGCTTCATTTCTTGCAGGCACATTTGTAACACAGTTGTGAGTTGACACAGTATTTGTTCTTTGATTGGAAGGATAGGATTCAAGGAATCTTTTGTAAGGGTTTTCAATTAATGGTGAGTTAGTCTACACACTAAAGTGACAGAGTTCCCCCTTGTTGGAAACTTTTTACTCCTGTAAAAACAGACATACCAGCTGGAGAACACATAAATAATATACTGGCTTCATGTCCTTTCTTCCCCTTGCTGTAATTCCTACTAGCTAGTTGTTACAGGTTGTCCACTTTTGAGATTAATATTAATTTGTCTTGAACAACATGAACGACATGACTTTTTTTTTTTTTTCTGGGTATTTTGGTTTGCGTTTTCATTGAGTATGTATCTCTTAATCGCTGATTAGATAACATTAGCTGGACTAGCCAAACGTTCACTTGTAATATTGAGTTTTAATCCTAAAATACCAGAATAGGCATTTAAAAAAATTATATACCATGTCACTTGACACATTTTTGGAGATATGTGCATCCTTGTCTTACCACTGATTTTACATCAAACCATATTCCTGTATTTCCTTCAATTCTAACTGCTGACTGACAACTTAAGTATAGACTATATATTGCTCTTTATAATGTTCCATTCATACCATGTAATAGTAGTTTTTCAAAAAGCTTTTCTCTGGGCACTTTGTCATATGCCTTTTCCAGATCTACAGAACTTAAGTACAAATCCTTGTCATATTCCCACAGTTTCTCAATGATTTGTCTTAAAGTGAAAATCTGATCCTGACAGCCTTTATTTGGCTTGTTCTTCTCCAAGTTTCTCTTCCACAAGCTTTCTCAACTTCTTTTCAAGTATGCTTATATAAATATTACTGGGGACACTTAGTAGAGAAATTCCTCTGTAATTCTTACATTCAGTTTTATTCCCTTTTTTATAGATAGGTACTATGAGAGCTCTACTTCAATCATTGGGAATTCGACCTTCTGACCAGGCCTTCTGATTTATGCAGTGAAGCCACTGCAAAAAATTTCTGTCAAATATCATCTACTCCAGCTGCCTTTCTACATATCAAGTTTTTGAAGGAAAAAAAAAAAACATATTTCAAATAAATAAAACTTTTCAGTAGTAAATTTAGTAATTTAGTAATTGTTTACTAATAGTGTTTTCTGCTGTAAGAGGAAAAAATGGTGACTGATAAAAAATAGAGATGCAATAATCAAAAAAAAAAAAGACAAAGACTGGGACATCCAAGAATCATCTATGGATAACTCGAGTGAGGAAGAACATGATGCCCCTGAGATCTTACAAGGTGAAGTGGAAATGGCACTGCAGGAAATGAAGAATGGAAAGGCCCCAGGAGAAGATGGAATTATGGTAGACTTCTTAAAACTGCGAGGAAGCCCTGTCATCAAACAGTTGAGTAAACTCTTCAATAAATGCCTAAAACAGAGAAAAATTCCGAAAAATTGGAACAATTCACTTCTAATATTAATTTTTAAGAAGGGCAATAAGGAAGAAATTAAAAACTACAGACCTATAAGCCTACTTCCCACCATATATAAAGTTTTCACAAAAATTATAAATAATAGAATAAAATCTAAACTAGAGGAAATGCAATCCTGTGAACAAGCTGGATTTAGGAAGAATTACAATACTTTGCACCATATTCACGCATCTCACTGAAGACAGCTCACTGAAGATCTGGAAGAAAGGCTAAATCAGCTAAATCAAGCCTCCAGAGAAATTGGATTAAAAATAAATAGAGAAAAAAACAAAAATAATGATGAATAAATACATAAACCATAGAACTATCAAAGTTGAAAACCATGAAATAGAACAAGTTATTTCATATGTATATTTGGGCTAATTGTTATCCTTTGAGGAGTGCCAAAGAAAAGAGATTGAACGAAGAATTCACCTTGGATGGATGGCTTATGGGAAAATGAGAGACATATTCAGAAGTGACATCCCTATGAGTAAAAAGGAAAGCTTTCGACCAATGCATACTTCCTCTCCTAACATATGGAGGAGAAACATGGACTTTAACAGAAGCTCTAAACAAAAAGCTGAGAACAACACAACATCGCATGGAAAGAAGTATGCTAAAAATAACATTAAGAGATAGGAAGACAAATATCTGGATAAGATCTCAAACAGGCATCATGGATATTGTAAAATACATTAAACAGGCTAAGTGGAGATGGGCTGGCCATATTGCCAGATGCAGTGATGGGAGATGGACTAGAAAAACAACAGAGTGGAGACCAATTGATGGAGCAAGACAAAGAGGAAGACCGAGAAGAAGGTGGAGAGATGAACTGGAACAAATTGCAGGAGTGAGATGGATGGGAGAGGCAGAAAACCGCATGATCTGGAAAATCATGGGGGAGACCTTCGTCTAGCAGTGGACAGAACCAGAAGGTTGAAGAAGAAGAAGTGTTTTGTGCACATCATCAAATTGCCTTGAGAGAATGTCATACACAGTTTGGCTTATAGTTATCGGAATCACTTTTAACCTTGTGATAATAGCAAATGAAAGTTTAAAACACAATAAATAAAATTTATTTTACTTTATTTTTTGAATGTTTTAAAATAGATGTAATAACAGCTTGAAACAAATTAAAATATGAATATGTTTATTCAGTGAAAGGAACATCTGATTGGAAAAGGCTTGGTTCTCATTACTGACATGGATTTAATTTCTCTAAAATAAGTTTTCTTTTCAATTGTGGAGGGGGTCCCACTCTAGAATAACTTGGGATTTTTCATCATGCAAGCACACAAACAATATGTAAACATATAGTGAAATTTTATCACAAGTATCAGAATTACATTTGTACCTGTAAATGGTTTGAGTAAAGAGTGTTAGTTCAAAGGTAATTTAAGTCAGTTCTTGAACTTTTTGTGAATGCAGAACCCAACATATTTTTCTCTCCCATGGAACTCCTATCAAAATTTTCATAAAAATTATCAGAAATGAATTATGGCAATGGACCATTACTAAAAATATTTTCATCAAGAAAACAAGATACATAATATTACAAATAATAATGTAAGATGCTGTTCTAGAAGTGAATCAGTTTAATAAAAATTATGTTTCCCCATTCACTGAGGGAACCCCTGTAAGTTTTTGTGGAACTGTATGCATGTATGGTTTGCAGAATGCAGCTTAAAAAAACACTGGTTCGAGGGAGTAGGGTCCTGGATCTATAGTATTATCCAAGGTAGGACCTGAATTTGGAGTTTGGGAAAGTATTGAGAACCTTGACTTCTGGGCTGAAAATATCAAAATCTTGAATGTGAGGGTTGAGCAGGAAAGATAAATAGCTAGGTGAGTGAACCTGTAACTGGGGGCTAATCTGAGGATTGTGTTAAGATTCCCCTCTCCATCATATAACAGCCAACCAAGCTTTATTAACCAACTAAGCATCCCTATAAAACATTCAGATGTGTGACAAGTTTCCTTTGCCTATGGTTTGAATTTTGCTTAGGAATGAAAGGAACATCTATAAAGGCTTTTCAGCCGAAGGTGAATTTAGTCTGATAGCAAGATTCCTCCTGGTATAACTGTTTTTAAACAGTGCAGAAATGTGCACAGTTTACAAATAGTACAAACTTATTTCTTGACAACTATAGCTCATGTTTTAAAACGTTTAATTTTCTTGACCAAAAAGCTCTGGAAAGACTTTTAATGGGATTATATTGATCAAGTGCATATAATAAACAACTATTAAATAATTTTTAAGGAGGCCACAACAGTTGCCCGCTGTATACAAAACCTTAACAGGAACCAAGGACTAATCTTGCCCGTGATCTGGAAGACCCTTATCAGATCCTTCAAGTCGCCAGAACTGAATTATAGTGCCAACTATAGACTGTTCCTAAATAACAACAAGTGATATCATGCACGCTCTATGCATGTATTGTACGCGCTCTGTTCTTTGTTTAATATAATTGGAATCGGTTGATTATAGTTTGTAACAGTTTTTTACTTTTTAGTGCCTTACATCAGTTATGTACCCTGAAGATGCCAACAGCCTTAGTTGGTGAATCTAGTTGGTATAACATATTGTTTATTATATGCACTTGATCAATATAATCCCATTAAAAGTCTTTCCAGAACTATAGCTCATTTGGTATAGATAACAGCCAATTTATGTTACATTCAAATAATCTTCTTGCTTATTATTTTTTCAAGCAATAATTCCTGCTACTCTTATTATATCCAAATATTCATGCTATCATCAGAGCTAACCTTCCATTATCTCTGTAGTACAGTATCTATTACTTGCCTTTGGACTATCTCAGTGATTTTTTATCCTTAAGAATAGTGATCACCACACAGTGTCAGTAAATAATAATTTCTTTTCCTCTTGTTCTTGTTATTTCTTATCCACATAAGAAATGAATGTGTTGTATATGAATTTTATTTTTTAACTCTAACAGAATTTGTATTTTTCATTTTATACACCTCTGAATCACATAAGTCTTACTTTGAGAAATTATTTCTCAAAAGGAAATTGTACAGAGAGATACATATACTTCTTAAAATCATATTTGATAATAAAAAAAAATCAGTTTAATTCTCTTATGTTTTTGTATTTCAAGAGTGTTTGTGTTAAAAACCATTATTGAAACTTTATTGGGTGTATGTAATATGTACTTTTGCCTGTTTTAAATTTTAATCATTAGTTGTTACTGTATTTGTTACTTCGTTGTTGTTATACGTATGAATTACAGATTTTATTTTTTCATTAGAATTGCAATATCCAAATAGAAATGCCACTCATCTGGCATTTTCACGTATATAACTTAAATATTTGTGGTTTTTATTATTATTATTATTATTTTTTATCCCTACTTCAGAAAGTCAATTCAAAACTGAAATATAATTATGTGGGTTTGATTACAACATATATGTAATCAGCATTGCTTTAAGATTTCTGGTAAAATGCCAGATGAAGCACCATTTCAATTTGTCTAAAAATAACAGCAATCAGGGTCTTGTTTTTTTTTAGCTCAGACTGTAGTGTTGTACTAAATTAAGGACAGTAATTTTTCAAGCAGTCTTCATATGAATTTAATAAACAAATTTAGCTTCTTAGTATACATTAAGTTAAGAAAATGCCATATCTGTTTGAATGAACTTTCAACAAAAATCCAAACATAAACAGTATAGCGTAGCTTTTATTAATTTATAATTCTGAGCCATTTTTATGCACTGTAAATCATTGTACTTTTTTATTTTAAAAATGCCTTGTGTACCACTGTACTATAAATTTGTATATATTGTTACCACAAGCTTTTGATTTTGATAAACAGAATTGTAACCATTTAAACAAGTTATCATTAGACCTACACAGAATCGAGACTCACTTTTTAGAGAGCAGATTTATTGCAGTCATGTAGTTGATATTATGGCCTGAATGCACCCTCAAGCAAATTAAAAATAGTCACATAGTCAAGAATAATGCCATTCTCTTGAATGATTTAAGACACAGGATAAACAAAAACTAATATATGATATAGAAAATATACGGTTAAAAAGGGAGGAAAGAAGAAAGTGTATACTAACTTTATTACACTTGTGTGTGGAAAGAAGAGATTTTGCTTTTTATTTGAACTGCTTATAAAGAAATTCTGGAATTCATTTCAGATAAATAAAATTTTTTATTTATCTGAAATGATAAATGATTTCTTTGAAAATGATAAATAAAATATTAAATCTGAATTCCTAGCATTCCACGTCCTTCTTTGACTTATTATCTAAATTTTTATTGAGACCACTCCACTTATTAGAGACCAGCAATGGTTTTAAAAAATACTCTTTACAGCAGAGTTTTCAAATCATGTAACTCTTAGGTCACATGCATACTACAGTGTGCTTTTACAACTTTTTTTAGAGGTGAAATTATTAAAAAGAAAAAAAACGAAACAACTTACGCTGCTTAAAAATATGTCCTTCAATGTATATGCAGGTAAAAAGAGAGAGAGAGAGCAACAATTAAACATATGAAGTTGCACATTACAAATACTTTTGCTTATAAATTATACCTAGGGTGATGTAACTCTTAGGTCACATGTATACTACAGTATTCTTTTACAACTTTTTTTAGAGGAAATTATTAAAAAGAAAAAAGAAACAACATATGCTGCTTAAAAATATGTCTCTCAGTGTATATTATTATTATTATGTGACACCTCCAGGGAGTCCAAAGACTCATTGAGAAAGAGTGTGCCAACAGCATTGAACGATTGAACTCCGTCCAACTACTAACCGTGCTCAAACTTGCTTAACTTTTTGTGTGAACCATTAGTAGCAGAGGCTCTACCAATCGACCAACCTATGTGGGTTAAAAAAAAAAGAGAGAGAGCAACAGGTAAACATGAAGTTGCTCATTACACTTTTGTTTGTAAATGATACCTAGGGTGACCATTTCTGACTCACATTGATCTGGAACAAAAATTTTCTGAAAAAGAAAAATCCACTTTTGGTGAATGCATTTTGGCGATTTCCAGCAAAATACTAACATATGCAGGCTATCTATGATTGATAAGATAGAAGAGCTGCTGACAAAAAAAGGAAAAAAAATGTGATGAAGATAGAATTCTAGAACAGGTGATAATTCTGATGATGATGATCAAAAATGAGTTATGGATATATTACTATGTAAAAAAGTGTACATTGATCATTAGTGAATAAATGAAAATTCTTAAAAAAACGAAGTGAAGTATAAATAAAATATAGAAATAAATGCACATGCCAAGCACAACAAATTGTACAAAATGTGCTGTCTATCAGACCACACTTATTCCTGTCACACCTAAATGAATCACCTGATCACCATTATTAGTTAATTGGATAAGCCCCCCCCCACAATAATTATTTACTGAGCTATCAATGTATAGCCGTTAGTTATATATTTTGAAAAACAAAACAAATATCCTCTCCTCATATGTTTTTTTTTTAAATTGTGCCATCATAAATGTGAGCATGCATGTCTAGAGGCTATAGCATCACATGTAATTTGCTCCACCCCAGCAACTTATTGAACACATGCCATTTAGTTGGAAAAACCTGGGTTCAGATCTCATCTAGTAGAATGCGAAGAACCTTTATCAGGGCTTTTCAGCCTGAAGGTGAGTTAGCCAGTCTCATATGGAAGGTGCAGATTTTTTCCTTCTGGAAACTTGGTTTTTTTTTATCCCTTAAAGCAGTCAAATTGGCCATTAAAATATACAATTAGCAGACATAATAATAGTGGCCTCATAGCCTGAGTTGCTGTGGTTGTAAATCCAAATAAACCAAATTGAACACACGTGTATGCAATACCACAACTGTAAATTATTAGTAATTCATTTGTCTCTAATGAAAGTATTTCTATTCACTCCTGTTCTTTTTCTCCCTTATATTCCAATCATTCTGTTGGTTCACATATTTAAATCTTTTAGTAATTTAAATATACCAATGAAATATAGGATTCCCCTTAACCTGTTCTTATATATCCTGAAACAAACACACTCCTTTATTCCCTCCTCCTTTCCATGCAGATTTGATTATAATTAAAAAACCTGTCACAATATGTGCTACATACTGTGACAGTATGTAGCACATCTGCTGATGCACAAACAGGAAGACTGAGGGAAGATATCTTGCCACAAGATCACAATAGCTCCTAGAGATTTTTCATCCCAATGTGGATGAAAAATTAATTCATAATTCATTCTTCACCCTCATCAGTTTGCTCCTAATAATCCTTGCTTTGTAGACTTTCTTGCTCTTTTTCACAACTTTTATACAAACAATCATTACTACTCATTTATCTCTTTCTCTACCATTTCACTTTCTTTTTTCTTTCTTCCGTTGCTAACCGTTTTCTAGCTCTTTATGTCACTCATTGCCATCATATACCACATTCATTCAGTTTAACTTTTTTTATGTGAATCCCACCCAGAAAAGATTGTCAACTTATGGCATATATTAGTGTCATGGATGGGCTAAGGTTTTTTTTTTCTTCTGTTTTTATGAATTTTATATAATGTTTTGTATTTTTTATTTACTTTTTACATAATCCAAATACTCTTCTCTACAAACTAAACATGAACTTTTTCATGCCACTGTTGCCTCCAGTAAGTGAGGTGTGGTCTCATCCTGGACAGTGAAATTCATCTTCCAGCTAAAGACACTCACCAACATCCATCCGTGCCCATGGTGGAATTTAAACCCACAGCCTGTTTATTATGGTTGGAGAGCAGTTCATCTTATTTTTTCTCTCTCTTTCAGAAAAGATCAGTCCCCCCCCCCCTCGTACTGCTTTTTCAGATTAACTTTCTTTCTTATAAGTACTCATTCTTCTTGATATGTTCTTGTTCAGCATAGTCGCACTCTATCTCACCTTCAGTCACTAATATCCCACCATCCTATTAACTGCATTTAGGTCACTTTGCGTGCGTTTGCGCATGCACACACACTTTCCTGCTATTAGATTTAAGCACTTGCAGCTTATCCTCATAGTCTAATGAATACCTGTATACAACATTTCACACTTCATGAAATGATTAAGTCAGATTTATATCTATCTGACAGGGACATCTCAGCTGCAATCCTTCATGGCTGCTTGAAATGTTTATATAAAGAAAGTGCTGAAGCCCTACTTCACAGACCAAATCTAAATCGTAATGATGTTCTTGCTATTCCTAAAGTATGGGAAATTTTCAGACAAATTATGTAAAATAATAATTTTTTTTATATATGTTATCTTCTTTTAATGGAATCTATTTTTTCCCCCCTTCCAGATATATTATAATTTAATTCTATAGCATGCTACTGCACGCATATTGGGATTCCATTCTAATCATGTTGCCCTAACTGCATGTTATTCCTAGTATTGTTTGAATTAACTGTTCTGACGATGTCCTAAGATACTTAGGATGAAATATTTGCCTATTAAAACTTATTACTGTGGTTATTACTTGTGTTTGTTTAATCATGAATGAATTCTCCACAGGTTTCAATGTATAATAAAGGATGCAAGACCTGATTGATTGGTTGAAGGGAATTCTTTAGTGAAGGTAACTTGGAAGAGGTCATGGTTGTGAGATACCAAGAGAACTGACAGCTATTATATGTTTGGAGGAAGAGTTGATTAAAGTTATTAGCAGAATGGGGAAGATTATTGGTATATTGCAGAGTAGGTAGGCAATTTGTATTGGGTCATTGCTAGTACTGATTATCTCAGTATCCCTTTAAAATTGATCAGTAATTATTATTAATCCCAGACCTCCATGGAGTCAAAATACTCATTGCAATATTGGAAAAAAATCGATGCCAGTTTGAGTTGTGGTCATTGAAGTCCTCAAGGAAGATGACATTTAAAAAAAATGCATGTTATGAAATGCATTATACAGATAATTAACACTAAAACTTATCTGCACGCAGAACTTCCATGGAACATATATTCTGTGATTTTATCTGCCGTTGATTGTTGGCTGCAGTTTTTCACAGTTGATATTTGTTTGTGGTGGTAGTTATGCCTTGTTCATTGCCAGTGTTCCTGGTTAAAAAATGGTAATTTATATATGCAGTTTTTAACATAATTCATCATCATCAAATTCCTGCCATGTACCCTCAAGGGTGTACAGGATATGATAGTACTACATGAAAAAAATTACATCATTACTAACCTCCTATCCACAATTTTCCTCCAAATCAGTCTGTTACTTGTCAAGACTCCAACATTATCAGATCTTATATTTCTGTCGTCTAAGGCACTTTGTACCATATCAATCCACCTATATCTTGGTTTTCCTCTGGGTCGTTTTGTTGCCAACCTGGCAGAGAACACTTGTTTTGCTAATCTTTCTTCTCCCATTCTGTTTAAGTGACCATACCACCTGAGATTAGCTCTGCTAACGCATTCCTGGATGCTGACAATGTCAAGTTCTTTCCTAATATCTTCGTTTTTAATATGATATTGATCATCGATGCCATCTGTTCACGCCTATAATCTTTCTCAGGACTCTCATATCTGTAGTCTCTAGTCTTTGGTCAAGTGTTTTACTTCTGACCCAGCTCTCAGATCCGTAAGTTAAAACTGGTTTGAACACTGTCTTGTATACAGATAATTTAGTGTTCCGACTAATTTCTCTCTTCTTCCATATGAAGTTATTCAATTGACTTCCCGCCATACCAACTGTGCTGATTCTGTTGTCTATTTCTATATTTAATTTACCATCTTCACTAAAAATCGTGCCAAAGTATCTGAAATGTTTTACTTGTTCCACAGGTTCTCCATTCACAAAACAGTTGATTTTTTCAATGATTCTGCCTATTTTCATTGTCTTTGTCTTTTTATTGCTGACCTTCATACCATATCTATTACAACAGTTATTCAATTTAGTGAGGGGATATTGCAGACTTGTAGCGGATTTATTTAGAAGTATAACATCATCCGCATAAAGCAAAGAGCTGACATTAACATCTCCAATTTTGATATCATGTTTAATACCACTTTCCTTCATAATGTGATCCATATAGATAATGAATAACAGATGGGATAATGTACATCCTTGTCTCACACCAGATTTAACATTAAACCATCTTCCTGTACTTTCTTCAATTCTAACTGCTGACTTACAACTCAAATAAAGACTAAGTATTGCTTGATATAATGCCCAATTGACACCATATAATTGCAGCGTATTGAATAGCTTCTCCCTTGGCACCTTTTCTTATGCCTTTTCCAAATTGACAAAACTTAAATACAGATCTTTGTTATATTCCCATGCTTTCTCGACTATTTGTCGTAAAGTGAAGTCTGATCCTGACAGCCTGTATTTGGCCTGAATCCGGCTTGTTCTTCACCAGGCTTTTCTTCCACAATTCTTCTCAACCGTTTCTCAAGCATACTTGCATAGATCTTGCCAGGAACACTCAGTAGGGAAATACCTCTGTAATTCTCACATTCAGTTTTATTTCCCTTTTTATATATTGGTACTATGAGAGCTCTACTCCAATCATCGGGAATTCGTCCCTCTGTCCAGGCTTTCTGAACTATGCAGTGCAGCTGCTGTAAGACTTTTATACCACTATACTTCAGCATTTCTGGTCGAATATCATCTACTCCTGCTGCCTTTCCACATTTCAAGCCTCTGATGGCTTTTTCTACTTCAAGTATGGATATGTATTCCTGACTGCATGCCTGGTCAGTGTTTTTTATCACTGTGCTATCATCACTGCTTGTTTCATTTAGCAGTTTTTCAAAGTAATTACTCCATACTTCAAGGATATCTTTTTCTCCCGTTTTCATGTCACCTTTATCATCTCTAACTCCTTTTACAGCACTCTTTATTCCATTCCTAAGCTTCTTCAACAACCTCCAGAATATTTTGCCACCTTCTTGATATTTATTTTCTATATTCTTGCCAAAGTCCTCCCATGACTTTTGTTTAGCTAGTTTTACACACTGTTTAGCTTTCTTACATTTGTCTCTGTATTCTCTAAGTGCACAAGCTGACTTATTTGCCAGGAACTTTTGATAGGTTTTCTTCTTTTCCCTCACTGCCTCTTCAACTTCCTGTGTCCAACATGCAGTTCTAATTTTTCTATCCTTGCAGACAACTTCACCACATCCCTCTCTAGCTGAATCAATCAGGGCTTTCTTCAAGGCTTGCCACTGAATCTCCAAGGTTTGATTCCTGTTCTCAAACTCTTTCATTTTTTCTTCAATAATATTTGTGTATTTTAGTCTACAGTTCACATCTGAGAGCTGCTCAACGTTTATTTGCTTTAAAATTTTCTTTCATGTCATTCTTTGCAATATGAAATTCAATTTTATCCTGCTTAAGACTAAATAGTGATCACTTCCAATTTCAAATCCTCTGTACACTCTGGTGTCCTGCACCAGGGAGAAAACATCACTATCAACAATAACATAGTCAATGAGACTTTTCTTATTCCTTGCCTCTTCTCTCCATGTGAATTTGTGCACATTTTTATGTTGGAACATGGTGTTAGTAATAACCAATCCATGTCCTGAGTAGAAATCCAACAAATATTTGCCATTATTATTAGCTTTGCTCTTTTCTCCAAATTTTCCCAAAATATTTTTGTATGTCTGACAATCATTTCCTACTCTGCTATTTAGATTCCCAAAAAGGACCAACTTTTCCTTTTTCATTGTGTCAGTTGCTCTTTCTAAAGCCTCAAAAAATTCCTCCACTTCTACCTTAGTAGAACCTTCTGTGGGACCATAGACACAAATAAGTCTCATTGTCCAGTTCCCCATTCTCATATTTGCCCACATTACTCTACTTGAGACTGACCTCCATTCAAAAAGATTATCCTCGTATTTTGTGTTGAATACTATGGCTACTCCTTCTTTTCCTTGATTGTGATTGCCTGAATATAACATTTTGTATTTATTGCTCAGAAAGATCTCACCAGTTTTTGTCTTTTTTGTTTGTCACCCCTATTATGTCGATCTGGTACTTATCTAATTCCTCAGCTAGCTCCATTTCTTTGCCATTCAGGCTTCTTATGTTGATAGTATCGATCTTTAACTTTGGTGATGTTGAGTTGGGGTGTGTTTTCAGATTTGTTCCAGTGACTGACTTTTTGCTGTTTGCCCTGGTTTCCTGGTGAAAACAACGGGGACCTTGTTTAACCAGGCGACGCCCCAGCCGGCGTGAAATTTTGTCATGTTGTACCATCATTTTTTATTTTGGTTTAACCAATAAGAATACAATTTGGTCGGCTAAATCCCAAATTGCCAGCCCATCCTCGTTCGTTCAGTATCCAAGTAGATACCCAACAGGGTGCACCACGAGAAGGTGAGGATTGGACATTAGGTCAGATGCCCTTGTCTGTTCTCCGCATTCCTTTGAAGGCTATGTGGAGGTCTCCTCTCAGTTATACAACTTTGTCCCTTAACATAATTCGTGTTTATTTATTTTTACTTGGGGAAAGATTTGGGAAAGACTAACTCTCATGCAATTTTTTTTTTTTTTTTTTTTTTTCTCCACAAGAAAAACATATTGCAGTTTATCTCTTACCACTGCCACTGTTTATGTAGCATAGAAAAGCAAGTGTTTGACATATGAATTCTTCCTCAAGTTGTGCATCCACATGTTGAAAGCATTGATGCTTTCAACATGTGGATGCACAGAAGAGCACTGAAGTTCTCATGGATCCAAAAGAAGAAAAAAAAAATTTTTGGAGATCTTATATGGGTCATATTGTGAGACATGAAAGTCTTTAAACACACTTTATTGGAGGGAAGAATTGAAGGCAAGCAAAGGAAAGCAAGATAAGTGACACACATGTGCCTGAGCTATGCCGAGAGCAGTAGAATAGCTGAAGCCAGATTTATGGAGATCCATGACACTTGACAGGACAGCACCTGATTAATTAAATAATAATAATAAATAAATTACTATAAATTATTAGTAAAGTATTGTATTATATTCTTGTATAAGTCCTTTATCCAAGTGTAAGCAAACAGAGTTTGCTAATTTCATCTTGTCTATAACATTACTAGAATGATTGATAGAGCAGCTGACTAGTAAATTAAATTTCTGTATAAAAGAGTTAAGAGTAGAGTTGAAAACTCTTATAGGAATCCAAAGAAATATGTAAAATGATATTTAAAAATTCATCATATAACAGTTCAGAAATGGAGTTATAAGGAGAATTGATTTTGATATTTAATAAGGCCAAACATTTCTTTGCATCATTAAGTTGTAATATTAGAGATTTACTCGCTCTGATATACAGGATGATTATAATTATCACATTTCGAAAGGCTGTAACTGGATAACCACTCAGCAGAATTCTTTAATATTTAACATGATGTGTGCTGTAGCAGAATTTTATTTTGTTGAAAACCCAACATTAGTTCTAAAAGTTGCCACTAGGGCAATACATGTAATACTCTTGGTATGCCGTGAGATGCTGTGACGTACCATTTATGCAAATAACAAATATCCCCAATGGTTTATGTTTTGAAAGAAGCTTCTATAAAAGCTGGTAGCCACAGAATGCGTCAGTTCATTGCCTGTGAGCAGACAGCTCACTTCTTATGAAGTTGTTTTACCAAAATAACAGCTATCCCTTGACAGCATTGCAGAAGTTCAGAACATTAACTCTGCGGAGGTCGTGGCTGATCTGACAGATACAAACAAATTGTTTAATATAAATATTTTTACACATATCCAGTGTATAGCTTGGAGGTCATGACTATCTGCTCATGCATATATTACGAGTGATTTTCCACACTGTTTATGCAGTCAGTTTTGGTTTAACACATGTTATGTAAAGGTGTGTGATATTTGATAGTAAATTGTATCTGAGAGATACCATGAACTCTGATGTCAGTATAGTGTTGGTTTAGTTTTTTTTTTTTTTTTTTTCTTTGTTTCTTTGTTCAATAATTTCTAGATTGTAACTGAAAATAAATAAACCATCGTCTATTATATTTGCAGTGTTTTTTTTTTTTTAAAGTTTTATCTCATTTTAGCACATACTAGTAATGAATGTATCTCTCAGATACATGCGACCTAAGCTGCAATTTTTACGACACAGCCTCTGCAGGGTTAAAGGGATTAAAAACGGGTCCTAATGAGACGTAACACTCACACACAAAGTGAAATGTAAATGAAAGACTAGAGTCCTTACTAGGTGAGGCTCTTTTTATGGACACCTGTCTCTGGCCTAGGATGTAAACTGTGATCTCGAAGTAAATGCTGATTACTTCTGTGTGTGGTCTACCAGTTTGTGATTGTGCTATTGTTGCTCCTAGGCATTTCTGCTTCACAAATACATCACTTACAGTTGATTGGTTTAACTGTAGCAAGGTAGAAATTGCCTGAACTTAGTTGTTGCAAAGGTGGCATCCTATGATAGTTCCATATCAAAAGTCACTGAGCCCTTCAGTATGGCGCATTTTACTGTTAATGTTTGTCTATGAAAGTTGCAAGACCTTGTGCTTCCTTCTATACCTGAGTCATAGTTGTGATGTGTACCATACTACTAATATGAA
This sequence comes from Typopeltis vanoorti, assembly GCF_054136105.1. Classification (NCBI taxonomy): domain Eukaryota; kingdom Metazoa; phylum Arthropoda; class Arachnida; order Uropygi; family Thelyphonidae; genus Typopeltis; species Typopeltis vanoorti. The sequence continues at coordinate 97,048,381 of NC_143565.1, forward strand.
GGGGGGTGTCCAGTTATTTTTGATCAAATAGTGTACTTGCTGGTTGGTAGGTAGGCTGAGTAGTTTCATCTCAGCAATCCATCCAACAGGCTGTGGGTTCAATTTCCACTGTGACATGGATGTTTTGTGAAAGTCTTTAAGTAATAAATAGTTTTTGTTGCCTGGTGTGAGACCACTGCCTGCTTATTTAAGACATGAAATAGCTTAAAAAAGTTCTATGCTTGCTCTCTGGAATCTAACCCATAGCCTATCCACACACTACTGAATATGTGATAACTTTACAACCTTTTGTGGATAGGATTCATATAAGATAATAATAAAGTTTTAGACTTGCCAGAAATATCTTTCTTAAAATTTCATATTATCATACTTTTCTCAGGCAGATTTTTAGTTTCATAATTGTAATAAAAAAATTATATATGTATTGTTTATTTTTCTTCTTCTTTCAGCTTGCTCTGAGGTTCTTTGCTTCTGCATATACCAACTTCTTCCATTCCTTTCTCTCATGATCTCTTGCATTCTAGTCCTGGATTTCCATCTCAACTCGGTCTTTTTGGATATTATTCTACCACTAGGTTGTTTTCCATCAGACTTCATCTTGAATCCTTGTTAATCATTTTCTCCTCACGTTCTTTTCACATGCCCAAGCCATCCCAATCTGCAAGCTCTGATTTCATTAGCTAGAAGTGGGATCTATAATTCATGTGATTCTTGATTGTCTTCTCCATTCACCTCTTACAGGTCTAATAGACTTTTGTGAGGATTTTATTTTCAAATTTTGTTTATTTATCTTATTTATTTATTTTTAGTATTTATTATTAATTTATTTTATCTTTATTTATTTATTTATTATTATTATTATTTATTTATTTTATTTATTATTATTATTATTATTTTTTTGCAGTTTCATTTGTTTCAGATGACATTGGAAATGAAGAGTCTGCAGATGTAAACCAGAAGTTGTTCCAAGACCTCTGGCAGAGAGATGGGGACCAGGAGACAGATGAAGAGATTATAGTTCCTCATGAGCCTAGTGTAATTGCCAAAATAATATTCCTAATTTTATCGTCTCTTTTACTTGTAGCTGTTGGAACTATATTCCTGGCATTACAAGGAGCTGAAAGTAAGTCATATATACATTCACATTTATATATGTACATGTCACTGATTGGTAGAAAAACATAAAAAAAAAAAATTTTTTTTTTTCATGATAATACATGTAATGCCACTTTTGGATTTTTATTTTTATTTTTTTTTATGGTGTAAAGACATCAGAGGTCATAGTGCACCAGGACATAGGTCACAGCAATACATATGATAATTGGTTAGTATTTATTTTGTATCCAAACACAGGTAGTACAGAAGTTAGTAAGTAAGTGGTACAACATTATTTACAACAAATTAGGATACATTACAAATGAGAACAGCTTAAATTTGGTAGGTGAATTACACAGGGACTAATAAGTAAAATATGAAGAAATTGTATGGTTTTAATTTGTTGGCCACATCTACTGGCCAGGAAGTGACAGTGACATTTATCATCAATCTAAGAATGGTTGTGATCTGTCTGTATGTATGTATGTGAGGTCATAGTTTAGTTGGTGATAGTGGGGGGGGGGGGGAATCAGTCTTTAAGAAGGGTGGTAATTTTTTTTCTTATAATCTGTGTAGTTTAAAAATGACAGTAGCATTGCTTTTGTCTGCTTTCAGGATTATTATTATTTTTGTTATTTCTGAGATGTAGAAGGGCTTTATATTCTCTGTTGAGCAGGTTGCGTTCAGCAGGTTTTGCCTGTGATAGGACATTGGCTACATCAAGTCTAATATTGTTGGCCTCACTGGCAGGAAGGTTGTAGATTCCATGCTCAATCCGGATCATGAAATCTTTGGTTGGCACATGTCTGGCACACTGACGAAGTTTTGGCCATGACTGAGTGTGTTGATGGCATCTGCTTCGAAGATAGTGGTGGATAGGTTGGCAACGTTTTTGGGCAGACTTAGAGGCATTGGGAATTTTTTTTTCTAGGTTTCTGAACTTTTTGATATGCCGACTTTTTACTTTTACAAATTCTTTGGCAGCCAGTGTGTTCAAAATGTTTAAGAGATCCAAAGGTTAGCATTCAGTGTAGTGGAGACTCCTCTTGTAGCGCATGGATAGCTTCTTTGGTGTCAGTAAGTACAGAGCACATTATGCCAATTTGCTCCTATAGTAGGGAGAAGCTAGTATGCTTGTAAATGTGGAGCATCTTGTTTGAATAGAACTGGTGTTTAAATTTTACAAAATGGGGAATTACTTTGTTATCCCTACACCATTTAAGGAAGGCTAACCTGTTGAGTTCTCTTGCTAGTTTCAGTTTTAACTTATCAAACTTGTGAGCCGTGCATGCAAAGAAATCTCTGTGGATAATAGTAATCTAGTGTTTAGGCTTATATGTTGATACATTGCCAGCTTATACAGTGGAATGGTGATATTGTGTAATATTATGAAGTCCTGGATTTCATGATATATAACCTATAATTTCTTCCACTCAAAAAATACTCTGTCAAACAGGAAAACTAACACAACTAAGAAAGGAGATGGAAAAATATAAAATTGAGTCATTTGGGGTTAGCGAAGTAAGATGGAATGGTATTGGTAGAATTCCCAGGAATTCTACCAATAAATTCTACCAAAACTTCAAACCAACAAACAGATTTCAAAAAAAAATTGCCTTGTGATGGTATCTTCCAGATAGGTAAAAAAATACCAATTTTATTTATTTATTTTTAATAATTGACAGGACTATTTTTGCAGTGGACTATTGATATAATGTACATCTTTTTTTTGTAGAAAGAAAAAAAAATTAATGTAGATATTTTTACAGAAGGACCTGTCGATGTGTTTGAAGCTCTGCATGTCACAGAACTGCATTCTCCAGAACTACCAGTACTTGAAGAGTCAGAGCATTTAGTTCCATTAGAAAGTGAGGAAGGTAAGTATCAAGATTGGTAATATTATGATCATATAAATGTTCCTCCAAGGAACCCAAGAATTCATTGAGCGAGGGCCCTTTAGTCACCTGTACTTACTTTTTATATTTCTTCTTGAACAGAATAAATGTTATTGCATTGCACTCACATCTAATAATAGCTCATTCCACTCACTCACTACCTACACCTTTGGCCAGCTTTCAGGGATGATGTCATTAGCTTCAAAATCTTACTTGTCTATATTACAAAATCCTCTTACCAACTTGTATGTTTTTGTTATATCTTCCCTCCTCCCTCTATTCCTCAAACTTTGAAACCCACATTCCTTTAGTCTGTCCTTGTATATTCAATTCCATAGACCAGTTATTGTCTTCATTATCCACCACTGGATCTTTTAAATTTTTAAATTTATTCTCCCTTTGTGTGTGAAGAGCAGCAATAAATAAATAATCAGTGCTTTATTGAAAAGGTTGTGAGTTTAATGTTATAAAAATACTTATAAAAACTATTTATTTATTTTTAACAAACTAATAGCTTTTTCAGTTTCTTCCCCTCCCCTTTTCCTCCCTGTAATATGTTCACACTGCTATCATAGTATACTCTATACTCTTTTGAATTATAGAAAAAAAAAAGTCATAATTTCATTGCATTTCAACAAAGATGGTCCTAAATCAGTTGAAGATTACATTCCTTTAATCTAGTATTGTTTGTCCTCGTTTGTTTGGCAAATACTAGATTGAAATTGTTTTAAAGTGCTGTAACTCACATCAAAAATAGCAGGAATGCACCATGCTTAATGTGCTAATAGTAATGCTTTCTAAACCAGTGTTGTTCAGATGCTTCTATTGCATCCAATTTCATTATATGTGTAGTACTCTTTTGCATGCATGAAATTTTCACACTATATATTTTCTTTATATGTCTAAGAGACCATTTCCATGGCTGAGTGGTTCTACCACAGTCCTTTTGCCTGAGGCATAGAGAGAGAGAGAGAGACAACTCAATGCACATCCCATTTGCAGTATGAGGAATCCTATTAGGCATTTTCAGGCAGGAATAATTTAGTGATTCTTGGACAAAGATGGGAATGTCCATTCCTCCTTTATTATGTATAACGAGCAATAATGATCAGTGAGAGAAAGGAGTAGCTGTGATTCAACAGTAAACAGAAAGTAAACTACTGTGAATAGCAAGAATGAGTTCAAAATAGGAAATTCAATAATAACATTTATTTGAGCCTGTGATCCCACAGAAGGTTGTACTAATGAAGAAGTAGAGGAGTGTTTTGAGTCATTATAGAGGTCGACTAAAAAAGAAAATGGAAATACTGATTCTTGTGGGAGATCTCACAGTGGAATAGGAAATGAATACCAAATATACAGAAATGTTTTGTGAAAATTTGGAGTAGAGAGCAAATCAAATATTAATGAAAAGTCCTGATAGATTTCTATTCAGAACTTGTACTAATCATTACTGATACCATATTTCAACATAGAGATGTGTGCACATTCACATGGAAAGAGACAAAAAATAAGAAACATCTTATCAGTTATGTTATTGTATAGTGATATACAGGGTGTTTCAAATTAAAGTGCCCCATTCAGAGCAATCTCTAGAGAGAGAGAGAGAGCCAGTAGCTGAAATACCTTCAAACACCCTAACTAAATCATGGGGAAGAGATTTTGACAACAACAAAAATTAGTTCAAAAATTACTGATAGGGAAAATGTAGCACTCAGTGAAGAAAAGATGGTGAATTTTGCATGCCATGTGAACCATAAGATGGTATAAATGAAGGAGCGAGATTGACTCTATAGTCATTCATATGCTTTGCTTGTGAAGTGCTTCTATAGCAATTGGGAAAATGCAGCAGCAGCACTTCATGAATACAGATGCCTAAAGACTTTGGAGAAAAGCTCAATCACATCAAATACACATGGTTCATCAATTTGAAGAGACAGGCAGTGTGACAGTCATCATGCAGTTGTTCTTCTATAGCAATTGAGAAAATGCAGCAGCAGCACTTCATGAATACAGATGCCTAAAGACTTTGGAGAAAAGCTCAATCACATCAAATACACATGGTTCATCAATTTGAAGAGACAGGCAGTGTGACAGTCATCGTGCAGTTGTTGAGCAGTCAAATGAAAATGCTGTAGGTTCATATAGTGCATGTGCTATAGTAAGACAATTAGATTTGCCATACTCAATGGCATGGCTTTGTGTAATGCATTGCAATGCTACCCATATAAACTCATCCACAGCCAAGTGTTGCAAACAGGAGATGCCAACATCTGAGATATGTTTGCATTGACATTTCTGGCATACATGGGGTTGGAGAAGATTGGCCTTGGAACATCCTATGGATAAGATGTGAAGTTCAACAATTATTGCATCACCATTTCACAAAGGATAGAGTAATTAGTCGCTCATTTTTCTATGAAATGGCCACTGCATTCACCACACACCTTAGCCTGTGACTTTTTGCTTTGGGATTTACCTCAAAAGCATGGTGTATTGGGGCAAAGTTCTTCACCTAACCAATTTGAAAGACAAAATCATATATTATGTGTGAAACCTTTTGACAGATCAGTTGCATTCCACCATAGACAGTGCTGTATGGCAGTATCAGGTATTGGTCCTACACAAAGGCCAACACATTGAACATCAGCACCATTGATTATCCGGATATCCTTGTGAGTTCTTTGCAGCATGTCAACTATATGTAATTTTTTTTTTTCATCATCATCATCATCAAATTCCTGCCATGTACCCTCAAGGGGTGTACAGGATATGACAGTACTACATGAAAAAATTACATCATTACTAACTTCCTATCTACAATTTTCCTCCAAATCAGTCTGTTACTTGTCAAGACTCCAACATTATCTTATATTTCTATCATCTAAGGCACTTTGTACCGTATCAATCCACCTATATCTTGGTCTTCCTCTGGGTCGTTTTCCTGCCAACCTGGCAGAGAACACTTGTTTTGCTAATCTTTCCTCTCCCATTCTATTTAAGTGACCATACCATCTGAGATTAGCTCTGCTAACGCATTCCTGGATGCTGACAATGTCAAGTTCTTTCCTAATATCCTCATTTTTAATATGATATTGCCATTGATGCCATCTGTTCACGCCTCTAATCTTTCTCAGGACTCTCATATCTGCGGTCTCTAGTCTTTGGTCAAGTGTTTTACTTCTGACCCAGCTCTCAGATCCATAAGTTAAAATTGGTTTGAACACAGTCTTGTATACAGCTAATTTAGTGTTCCGACTAATTTCTTTCTTATTCCATATGAATTTATTCAGTTGACTTCCCACGATACCAGCTTTGCTGATTCTGTTGTCTATTTCTATATTTAGTTTACCATCTTCAGTAAAAATTGTGCCTAAGTAGCTGAAATGTTTTACTTGTTCCACAGGTTCTCCATTCACAACACAGTTGACATTTTCAATGATTCTGCCTATTTTCATTGTCTTTGTCTTTTTATTGCTGACCTTCATACCATATCTATTACAACAGCTATTCAATTTAGTCAGAGAATCTTGCAGACTTGTAGCGGATTTATTTAGAAGTATAACATCATCCGCATAAAGCAAAGAGCTGACATTAACATCTCCAATTTTGATATCAGGTTTAATACCACATTCCTTCATAATGTGATCCATATAGATAATGAATAACAGAGGGGATAATGTACATCCTTGTCTCACACCAGATTTAACATTAAACCATCTTCTTGTACTTCCTTCAATTCTAACTGCTGACTCACAACTCAAATAAAGACTAAGTATTGCTTGATATAATGCCCCATTGACACCATATAACTGCAGCGTATTGAATAGCTTCTCTCTTGGCACCTTGTCATATGCCTTTTCCAAATCGACAAAACTTAAATACAGATCTTTGTTATATTCCCATGCTTTCTCGACTATTTGTCGTAAAGTGAAGATCTGATCCTGACAGCCTCTATTTGGCCTGAATCCAGCTTGTTCTTCACCAAGCTTTTCTTCCACAATTCTTCTCAACCGTTTCTCAAGTATACTTGCATAGATCTTGCCAGGAACACTCAGTAGGGAAATACCTCTTAATTCTCACATTCAGTTTTATTTCCCTTTTTATATATGGGTACTATGAGAGCTCTACTCCAATCATCGGGAATTCGTCCCTCTGTCCAGGCTTTCTGAACTATGCAGTGCAGCCACTGTAAGACTCTTATACCACCATACTTCAGCATTTCTGGTCGAATATCATCTACTCCTGCTGCCTTTCCACATTTCAAGCCTTTGATGGCTTTTTCTACTTCAAGTATGGATATGTATTCCTGACTGCATGCCATGTCCCTGTCAGTGAAAAATTCAAAGTAATTTTTTTTTTTTTTCCCTACATTATTTTATGAAATGAGCGAAATAAACATCATTGGATAATTTCATTTGTCATTGACTCTGAATCATTTCACAATTCAGTTCACGTCATCATCATCAATTTCCTGCCATGTACCTACAATTTGCCGTCAATGTCTGGGCAGGGATCATGCGTGACTACTTAATTGGACCCTACCTACTGCCGGCCCGCCTTGATGGGCGAACGTACCGTATTTTTCTGCAACAGGTTTTGCCGGAATTGCTTCAGGATGTTCAAGTCACCATCCACTGCCATATGTGGTTCCAGCACGATGAGGACCCACCCATTTCAGCATGGACGTGCATCAGCATCTTAATGCCACATTTGGGAACGAACAGATGGATTGACGCGGTGGTCCCATCCCGTGGCTCCCCAGATCGCCGATCTTTCTTGTCTCGATTTTTTTCTGTGGGGACATTTGAAGAGTGTCATGTACGAGATGCCCATGCAGTCTGCACAGGATCTGGTAGCCCGACTGTCCGTCGCAGCTGGTGATGTGTGCAACAAGCCCAGTGTTTACGGGCAGGTACGCCAATCACTACTCCGCTGTTGTGCCTCGTATCAACGTTGGTGGGTGGACGTTTGAACATTTGTTGTAATGATCTCCAATAAATGTCACTCTGGAAACCTGTCTGTCTCCTTCATTTCCGACTCCTGACTGCGTTTTGCTGCTGCATATTCTATGACGAATATTGGTGATTTTGGTATGTACAAATGTACATCCCCTCACGTTTGGGCCATGAATTCGGGGACACCCTGTATAGAAATTGGCTAATTGGGGAAAGAGGGGAGCTTATGGATCTTTCATCTAGTTTGCATATCTTCCTTTTCCATGTGAAATAACCAGTATGTACTACAAATTTGAATAATTCAAAATGTAACTGTAAAAATTAAAGGTCTCAGTTAATGGTACATTGGTGAATAGTGAAGCAATATTGAAACTAATCATTATATCATGAATTTTTGAAATTATGGTATTTTAATATTCTTTTTAGGTGAACAGAATTTTTTACAAATGAGGAAGTGTTGCCTGTGGAGGAGCTAGTAATTTTCCAGATGTTTAGCAAATTTGTATGATGAACTGTTTATACTATCCACAATTGAATGTAGGGATATATCTGTTTGTAAATTTTTGGGTGGCTTTACATGAAAAGGCTTGAGTTTCTTCATAGTTTCTTTCAGCCAGGAAATAACTGTTTTCAATACTTTACAAACTTTATTCTTTTGTATGTCAGTAGGATCACGATCTATGATTTTGCATGTAGACTGATTTTGTAAAGAATGTGCATTTTTTTTTCATATTCAGTTTGATTCATTATCACAGTGTTGTTATTATTGTACGTCTGTTTTAAAGCATTGAATTCTCTTTGTGAAATATTGCTTTTGGGAGGTTTGGATTTGGTTCAAAATGTTAGCTGCATCTAAATGAATGGTATCGGCTACAACTGGAGACAGGTCGTATATTCCACATTCTACAAACATCATTATTTCACCTTTTGAAACTTCCCAAGGTGTAATAACAAAGTTATAACCTCAACTTAATATGCTGACAGCTTTCTCCGTTAGGGTAGGGCTATTGATGATAAATTTACCACAGTGTGATGCTGTTGTAATTTTGCTGTCGGCCCGTAGCTCTATAATAATGGAGGATTTTGAATTTCTTTTGGTGCCAGCTTTTGACTTTTTTGAATTTTTTTACTGTAGCTTTGAAAATGTTGAGAAGGATTTCCCACAGCTCAAGGTTTAAAATATCACACAGTTCGTTGCATAAGAGTGTTGATAGCAATATTTTTTATTTTATTTATTTATTTTTTTGACAACTCCACACAGTAGTGCTAATATGTTCACCTATCAGTGCTCAGCCCATTTGTAAATATGTTGAACCTTGACCAAATGAAACATGCTTTTAATTTTGACACAGTTTGGTATTGCATTACTATCTCAACAGAAGGTTAACCTGTTTAGCTGCTGTGCCAATTTCAACTTCCACTTACTGAATTATCGTTCTTTCTGTACAATATCATCTCCATGAAGAATTCCCAAATAAATTGAAAGGCATGTAAAAAGGCTTTTAGAATAAGCAGCAGCTTTTAAACATTTTCTAACCTTAACAAGTATAGTTGTACCAATTCAAATTAATACTTGTTAACTCTGTTTCTGTCTTTGTACAACAAGACATGGCACTAGTTAGGATTAAGTTCCTTGTTTTTTCCATTACAATTTTTAAACTGGTTCCAGTGTTAACTAATTGTTGCTGATTATGTAGTGTAGAAAGCTCTCAGAACATTCTGGGTATAACACTGACAAAATATCAGCAAATAATTAAATAAATATTAATTACTTTTTTTTTTACTTGTGTTGTGAATTAAAACAAAATAAATGAAACATGAACTATCAACACATAAACCTTTCTACCCATCTTTCTGTATTTCCTTCAGTGCTGCTGATTTATTATTATTACGTGATACCTCCAGGGAGTCCAAAGACTCATCAAGGTAGGGCATCTACTCTACAGGTGCCTCCATCACTTAATCCACCAACTACAATGAACCGCAACCACACCAGCACCATCTACCACCCACCACCACTAGTATTTTCACAGATAATCACAAACATCCATGCCCACGCTTGGATTAAAACCTGCAGCCTTTTGGCTGGAGAGAGGATATGCTAGTCACTTGGCCAATGAGGCCGACTGTATTGCCCTGTATAATTGTAGTGTTTTGAAAAGCTTTTCTTTGGATGGATTCCTTGTATGATGTTCCAGCTATTTATCTTAAAATTAAAACATGATCTTGAACCATGTTTTAATGGTTTGGCCTAAACTTGTTCTTTTCCAAGTTTCTCTTCCATAATTTTTCTGTCTCCTTTCAAGTGTTCTTGCATAAATCTTACCTATAGTATCTGATATACTCCCACATTCTGCTTTATTCCCTTTTTTATAGATGGGAACAAAGAGAGCTCTACTCCAATCAACCAGAATCAATTTTTTACACATAATTTAACTTTCTGACCAGGCTCCCTGAATTATGCAGTGTAGCCACTGCAAAACTTTTATATCTTCATATATGAGTGTTTCTGGTCAAATATCATCTACTCCAGCTGCCATTGCACATTTCAAGTGTTTTGACAGCATTTTTGTCTCAAGTGTTGATGTACTACTGTTTGCATTTTCTACTACTATTCTGTCACTGCTTGTTTTGTATAACTGTTTTAAAGTAATCCTTATCTTCAGTTTTCATGTCACCTTTAATATCTTTGATTTGTTTTACAGTACTTTTGCCTCCATTTCTACGCATTACCAATAGCCACCAAAATATTTTGCTTCCTTCCTGATATTTATCTTTTATATTATACCGAAGTCTTCCCATAATTTTTGTTTAACTACTTTTACACATAATTTAGCTTTCTTATATTTTTCTCTATATTCTTTTAGGATATCTGCCAACTTATTTGCTAGAAACTTTCATTATGCTCATTTAGTAAGATCTCACAAGATCTTACTAAATAATAAGTATAGGATGTTAAAGAATGGGCAGTAAAGATCAAGGAAATGAAGGAGTGGCAGTAGCATTCAACACTAACCACAAAGATGAACTTCATAATTGGAAGGCACTTTCAAGTAGAGTTGTGTTGGCATTTCTTTCAAAATGGAGAAATGGACATTGAAACTTATTTGTGCTGCCTATGGTCCCACAGAACGTTCTCCTAAGGAAGAAGTAGAGGAATTTGAGTCATTAGAGCAGGCAACAGACATAAAGAAAATAGAAAAAAAGTTGTCCTTGTTGGAGATCTAAACAGCAATGCAGGAAATGAATCCTACCAGGCGTACAGAAAGTTTTGGGAAAATTTGGAGAAAATGACAAAGGCTAATAGTAATTCCAAGTATCTTCTGAATTTCTGCACCGGATATGGTCATTACTAACGTCATGTTTCAGTATATAAAGATGTGGACAAGTTCACATGGAGAAAAGACACAAGAAATACGAAAACACTTATTGACTATGCCATTGTTGATAGTGATATAGTTTGCTGGTTCAGGATACAAGAGTGTACAGAGGATTTGAAATTGGAAGTGACCATGACTTAGTTCCAAGTAGGATAAAAATGCATATCACATTGAAATCAGGAAATTTATTTTCTTGTTTGCTATCGAATGCTATTGCTACTCCTTTCTTTCCTTGATCGTTATTGCCTATATATAACATCCTATACTTATTATTTAGTAAGATCTTACCAGTTTTTTTGTCTTCTTTGTTTCAGTAATTCCTGTCCACGTGGTATTTTTCCTGTTTTTTTGCAGGTTAGACTTCTTTTCCATTAATACTCTTTATATTGATGGTACCTTTCTTAATTTCTTTTGATGTTAGGTTTATTCTTCTTTTAGAGTTGGAGTTTATATTCCTGTAGCTGACTTTTCCCTGACAAAAGCACTAAGGGGGCAGAGGCTTGTTTAGCTGGGTGAAGCTCCAACCAGCATGAAATCTCATCCTTTATGCATTTGGTTTAAGTTAATAGAATAGTACAATTTGATTGGCTAAGTTCCAAATAAGTCCCAAAGATTCAAGATTCATGCATTTGTAAGTGAACAATATTCTGAATGTCAACCGACGAACATTTTCTGGGTATACAATCTAATCCTAAATTAAAATTTTTGCATCATCTGAAGGAACGATAATAGTGAAATATCTTTTATTTCCAGTACTGATCCACTCATTAAAAGTAAAGCTAAATCGATGATCCAATTCTGTTAATTCTTTGAGTTTTGACATTTGCCTTTATTTTTTGATCTTAGCAAAAATTAGCTTTAACATATCTGACTGGTTCTTTAGTAATATATAATTCCCTTTGAAAAATTAATTTGTGTATAAAGGAGCTATTGGCAGGTGTTTGAATTGAGAACTGTCTTCACTGGCCAGTCCAGATAGAACACTTGTTTAACATCTTTTCTTGTTTTAACAATTTTCTTGTTTAACAACAACAACAAAAAAAGTTTAAAATTGATTGATTAGCTTTAATTATTTTTCATTTTCCTTGGTGCTTCTTTTAAAATGTGATTAAATTTTCTCTTACACAGAATCTGCTTTGGATAATAATTACATTGAACTGCTTTCTCATTTTTGCATTTCTTAAACTGTTTCTAAACTTCGGATTGATTTATTTTCATTTTGAGACCAAATTGAAAATAAATCAGTCCAAACTCTGATCAATCCAAGAAATTAAAATGTATTATCTATGATTTTTAATTTGCCAATAAGTTATCAAATTTGATCCAAATGAAAAATGACTTCACCATACCATCGCATGAAAGTCCATTTGATATTGGTAGTGATTTTCCCTCCTATTAAATTAATGAACCTCTTGATAAGAGATCATCTAAGAATGACCCAACTTCAAGTTACTAAGTGTAATAAAAATGTATTACTTGCAGCTAGTTTGTTGCACTCATAGCAAAGTAGTAGATGAAATTTTTCATTTTATTGATGGTGATGGAGTACAAGACGATATCCTTGGAGGTTAAGGGATGAATCTAATGAACAAAGGGAAGAGAGCTCAATTTTTCTCTCATGGAGCAGTGCACTTTGGAATGACTTACCCTGAGATAGTGAGTGCCAATTGTTTGAATGAATGCATTTAGGAAAGAATGTGTTGGTGAATTGTAGCCATCTTTGAATAGTCTCTGATGACTGATGAACTCTAATAATAATTTGCAAGGAATCTATATGTGTGATAGAGAAAATAGTTAATTTTTGTACTCAGCATGTCAAATTATAAAATGAGAACTAAATATTTTTTTTCCATACATTGTAAAACTTTTTATGCATGTCTAAGTTTTTCTTACTTTAATAATCTTTAAATTGTTTTGTTGTAATTAATTTCAGAAACAATAGATATTTTAGATGATTGGCTTGAAAAAGAAAATGAAGCAAATGAAGGGATAATTTCAGAAGATACAGAAGAAAGGGATGATGATACACAAGAATCTGTTTCACTGGTAAATTTTAGGATTTAAATTGATGCATGTGTATAGGACATATATACTCTCTCATTTAACCTGCTCTATAAGTCTATATATGTATATATCATTTTTGTCTAAGCCAGGGGTCTTCAACGCATGGACCTCTGCTGTGGCCCGCCGGCCATTTTGGAAAAAATAACTACATAACATTAAAACAAAACAAATAAAATAAATTAAATAAAAAAGAATTTCAATGAAGCTTGTGGGCCACTAAGCTATACTGTGGTATTTAGAATTCTAAGATGCTTTCCAGATTCACAAGTAACGCTGTGCATTTGATACTTGACATAAAATCCTATAAAAATAAATATTAAATAGACATGCTTCTTCAGCCCATCTATCAGCACCAAGCAGTACATAAGTACTAGTACTAACATCGCAAGATGGCTGAAGCAGTAGTTCATTTGAGTGCGCTGTCTAGTGCCTTCCAGGTACATCTCGAAGGTTCTCGATACTTCGTTATTTTCATATAAATACAAGAAGATCTCATCCACGGTCAGTTGTGAACAGTGTGATATTCGTGTATAAGTGCACGCAAGTTTGTCGTGTCAGCCATAGCCTATTATGGTTTTATATTGCCAGACTTTTTTCATTAGTGTGAGACATATTCAGCAGATAATAACTGTTACACGGCCATTTTGGATCATTTTTTGGGTTCACCTTTCATCACTATGGCATCTATGAGTAAAAAGTGTAAATCACGTGATTATTGTCAGGTTTTTAATGAAAAGTGGACCAGTTTGTACTTTTTTGTGCCGATTGACGATAAGCCAGTGTGTTCAATTTGTCGTGAGTCAGTGTCAGTATTAAAAGATTTAAAAGACTATGAGACAAAGCATGCATCCAATTTTGATCATCTTCAAGGGTCACTTTGTGGGGACAATGTGAACCATCTCCTTAAAAGGCAGAGGGAAGAGAGTGAAGCGTGCGTCAAAGTAAGTTATGTAATAGCTGAAAAAATTGCTAAATGGTTTAATATAGCCTTCATGTTGAAGAGAAGATGACATATAAGTAGAGATTCTAAAGACAATACAAGATAGCGTTATTTCAGGAGTACAAGTTTTAAGAACAGTTGGGGAGGGGAGAATACCATCAGGACCGGAAGACTTGTTGGTATCTGTGCTATTCAAGATTTTTTTGATGACTATTGGATGCATGTGGTTTGCCATTCTTATGGTAATGCTGAGAATACTTTGCATTAATTACTGATGTAGGAGTTGGAGGAGAAGAATGATGCCAGGAAGTCAACTTTGTCTTAGATGATGATGATGATACAATGGTTCAAAGGAATTTGTCCATATTGACTGAGCTATGGAGGCTTACTCCTTCAATGAGGCAATGATAACTGGTCACATATATTGCCTCCAAAATGCTTGCCTTTTCTTTCACAAAAGGGATCTCAGCTCATTTTTGTAAGCCGAGATCCCTTTATTGAAACCTCTATATCATATTATCCTTACCCTCAGTAATAGACAAATCACTAAACAAAATATTTATCTCCAGCCATTATAAAAATTAGACATTGTTTTCCACTAAAAATGGATAACATTCATTCATCAGCCTAACTCTATACATATTCCTAAAATCTGCCTATCCTTAAAATACTGTTCACATATTTAGGGTGGTGCACGTTAAATTTCCCTAAAAATTCTTGATCCTTTTCTGAGAAGAACAATTCAGCGTATAGATTATCCCTCCCTCTCCTTGCTGACTTACTTCAACCTCTAGATGCATTGTTTTAGCACTGTGTCTTTTCTACAGTTAATTCTGTTATCATTCTCTGTTGAACTGACATCCATTATTTCTCCACTTTCTGTTGATCCTGTTAAAACAAGAGCAGCAGCTGCTGAACAGTGTAACCTCAAACGCATTGAACCTGCTTCTCGTCTTCCTCTTTTATTCCATCTACCTCTGGAACAGCCTTTCTCTTAAGGTATTCTCAGACAACAGCCTCCAATTCTTCAAGAAAAATGTCAGTAAACTTCTTTTCCAACCCTCCCCTTTATATAGCACTACTGTGCTTTAAGTTCTGCTTCCGTATGAAATCAATATATATAAATGTTGAGAGAGGAGGAAGTTTGCATAATAGAGATTTCTTATAGAAGAGACATTTCTGAAGAACAGTGTGGAATCCTGGGCAATGATTTTGATACCATATTTTTGTGAAGGATGATGTGCTGATGTTTTATTCATATAGTTGCTTGAGAAGTTAGGTTTTAGGTTTGCAGTACGTTGAAGTGGTGATAGAGCTGTCTGCTTATCATTTAACATGAAATTTAAAAATCATAAAATACCATTAGAATCTTTTTGGATGAATTTTATTCTAGGTTGTAAGTCATTACTCTTTGTGGTAAGACATCTAGTTTTTGTATTGTGTTTTTTCCAAATAGCAAAAACATCATCGGCATAATAGATCTAGAGATTGGGTTTGGGATTAAGAGCAGATATTTTTATTTCTAAGTGTTCTAAATAAATAACTGGCTAGAGTTGAGCATTTTTTTTTTTATTTAGAACAATTTTTTATTTTATTTTTTATTTAGAACACTTAGAAGAAAAAATATCTACTCTAAATCCCAAATTCTGTCTCTGGATCTATTATGTTGTGACATTCTTGTCATCTGGAAACACATAGCAAGAACTAGATCTCTTCAAGAATCAAATTCTTATGATACTTAATAATTTCTAGACATTCATTAAATGAGAAGCATGGCTCTATCACCACTTCTGCATACAACAAACTTAATTTCTTAGACCACGATATTCAAATATCAGCACATCATCTGAAATAATATGGTATCATGAAATCACTGCTATGAAGATCACACATTGTCTGCTCTTCAGAATGTTTTTTCAAAAAAAAAACTCTATTATTAGGCAAACCTCCTTGCTCAACAGTTAATACCCAAAATCATGGATAAAATCACCAACTTTTTTCTCCCTCCTAATTCTATGAGAAGAGATAATTTGCACAGGATTTCCATTTTGTATAATAAATTTCTGAACATATTTCTGGTGTCCTTAAGAAATTTTAACCTGCAGTCATATACAGACTTATCATCCAAAATTAGTCTGCTTTCCTTTTTCTAAAAGACAAAGTGCATCCTTTATTGCTATCATATTCCTTTCACTGCAATTTGTCTTTCTTTGGGCATACTGGTATATCCATTCTATATATATATAAAAAGATAAGCTGAAATTTGAAACATTTTTACAGGGTGTCCCAAAATTCACGCAAGAAGTAATTTTGATAGAAAACACAGGTTTTTAATTAAAAATTGTAATTTCTTATTGATTCATAAAGTATACAGTACAGGGTTATGCATGGAATAGCATATCGGGTAAATGGCCTCAACGGCTTTGCTGGCACATACGCACTCTTTTGTCGAAATTTTCCATTACCATTTTGCATAAATGTGGCTGAATTTCGTTGATACAGTGCTCAATTTCCTCCTTCAAGGTGTGGGTGGTCGTGGGCTTGTTGGCATAAACCTTAGACTTCAAAAAACCCCAAAGAAAAAAGTCCAACGGCGTTAAGTCACATGATCTGGGCAGCCAATTGTGATATCACCAAAACGGGAAATTACATGACCAGGAAATGACTTGTGCAGTAATTGAATTGTTCTGGCGCTGTATGGCATGTGGCACCGTCTTGTTGAAACCACATGTCGTCCACATCCATATCTTGCAATTTAGGCACAAAAAACTGGATTATCATGTTGCGATAGCGAGCACCATTAACTGTTATTGCCTTACCAGCCGCATTTTCGAAGAAGAATGGACCGATGATGCCTCCAGCCCAAAATCCGCACCAAACAGTGACACGTTGTGGATGCATTTGTTTCTCAACAATCACTCGTGGATTTTCTGAACCCCAAATGCAACAATTTTGTCAATTAATGAAGCCATCAAGATGAAAATGAGCCTCATTGCTGAAGATGATTTTGTTCAAAAAATAAGCATCCACTTGTTGTTCCATAATCCATTCAACGAACTCTCTTCGCTGTGTGTGGTCAGTAGGCTTCATTTCTTGAGTCAGTTGAACTTTGTAAGCATAAAGATGCAAATCTTTCATGAGAATACGCTGTGGAGAGCTTCTCAAAATGCCCAATTCAAGACCATGGTGCCGAATTGATGTTCCTGGACTCTCAGCAACACTCTCACGAACTGCTTCGATGTTTTCTGTTGAACGACTTGTTGAAGGATGGTCAGAGTGTATGAGATCACTAATTGATCCAGTTTCCTTGAATTTTTTAATTAATCTTTTTCACAGTTGATGAAGTTAAATCACTATTCCGACCATATTTTGTATGAAAATTACGTACTGTAGCTGCCAAATCTTCATTATTTTTAAAATATTGCCCAACAATGAAAATGCGTTGTTCTTTCGTGTAGCGCTCCATTTTTAATAACCCTGAACTGTCAGCTGTCACGCTGTCTTTTTTTTCTTGTTGGCAATGCTGTACCGCACAAATGCCTCTAAATTTAAATCTTACGTGAATTTTGGGACACCCTATATGTCACGTTATAAAATCGGGCCTATTTTAAATCCTACATATATATGTTGGGTATCATTCTTTTCTGAATTTATCCAACTTTAATGTCATAATGTTAGAATTTCAAAGTCTTATATCTTTTTAAAATTATTACGAAATATTTTTGATCAAGTAAGTAGCCCCCTGAGTGTTGAGTCATCAGAATTCAAGGAGAACTGGCCTACCAGCCCGGAACTCGGGGAGCTGGGTGGGGGGGGGGAAGAGCCCCCTAGTGTGTGTGTGTGTGTGTGTGTGTGTGTGTATAAATATAAATACAACTACAAAGTTTTCATGCTAATTATGTATAGAGACTCTCTATGTTGTTCATATTTTTTTTAACCTTCGGTGTTTAGTGTTTTTCTTTTCTTTTATAATGTCACCTGATGAAGGCTGTTATAAGCCGAAACTAGTCGTGTTTTACTATTAAACCCCTTTTTTTTTTTTTTTTACCTAACTCTCGGTTTAAGTCATTCAACTTATTTTACAATATATATATAGTGAAACCTGTGGAGTATCCATAACTATAGAATAACACGTATGAACTATAAATAACCCTTTTTATCAGGGTATTTCATCTTAATTATCATAAGACATCATCGGTACAACTAATGAACAACAATAAAAATTGAATTAAAGAAAAAAATAGTGTGCTTGCTTAAATTGGATTCCCTCTATGTATACGGTCGTTCATCGATTAAAAACTACTGGGCTGAAATTAAGATTACTTAAATCTCTGAATTACTTATCCATCAAGACCACACTGCCTCACAAACCTACAAACTTATCAAACCTCATAAATCTGACCTTGCACAACATGGAATCAGAAATGCTCCAAATTCCAAAATGGCAAAATGCCAAGTTACTACATAGATCCACACATATAAACATGAATGTTTATATAAAGAAAGTGCTGAAGACTTACTTCATTGACCTAATCTTAAATGAAATGACTGTCTCACTATTCCAAAAGTTTGGGGAACTATTTTCCTCAGTTGTATTCAATAACTTATCTGCTGTATTTTAATGTAAGTAATTTTAATTTCATCCCATTAGTTTTTAATCCATGAACATGCGACTGTATACATAGAGGGATTCCAGTTTAAGCATGCACACTACTGTTTTTGGAATTCAATTCCTATTGCTTTTCGTTAGTTGTACTGATGATGTCGTATAGTACATAAGATGAAATAATAAAAATGTTATTCTATAGATACTGATTATTTCAATGCAAAACATAATTTTGAACACCAGTCTTATGAAATAAATAAATAAGTGTTGCAAGTCGGGCTTTACAGAACATTTTACAATCAGCTCTGTAGCACTCCTAGGGATCACAGAAATAGTTTTTTTAGAGAATAATTAGCAAATATTAGAGAATTTAGTACAATGCTGTAGTGAATACAGCATTGTGGCGAATAGATTGTTATAATGGTGTTTTTTGGGGTGAGAGTTGACCATATTAATAATACTAGCTACAGGATCCTTTGGAATGATGCTAAGTTACTACACAGAAGTATTTACATATTCAAATGTATTTTTAAAGAAATTGATGAAGTCCTTCATTGTATCAACCACAATAATGATATATATTTTGCCACTTTACAAAGCTTTGATATGACTTTGTCAGGTTTATTGTGAACATATCTGGTTTCCTGGTTTCTGAAGTGATGCAGATAATACATGGAGAGGATACAAAAGAGAATAATGTTATCAGGACTATGAAATGTAGATTATGAGGAGATATTGAGAATTTGTGGACTGAACTGCAGATGCTAGTAGATAGCAGGAAGAGAGGTGATATGATAGGGACTTACAAATCTCTGAAAGGATTATACTTAAAGGGATTCATTTTATGGAGGGTGTGGAGAGGAACTGGGGGCATTCATGGCAGTTGAGAATGAATGTAGTTAAGAAAGGGGTGAGATTAGATTTAACTCTCATAGAGTGGTGCGTGACTAGAATAGCTTGCATTTGGAGGTTGTGAGTGTAAATGGTATGAATAAATTCAAGAGAAGGTATGATGTGGTGTGAGCGATGCGTGGCCTTCCTTGATGAGTCCCTGACTTCCTGGAGGTCTCATCATCATCATCATCAAATTCCTGATATGTACCCTAAAGGGGTGTACAGGATATGATAGTACTACATAAAAAATTTATATCATTACTAACTTCCTATCTGCAATTTTCCTCCAAATCAATCTGTCATTTGTCAAGACTCCAACATCATCAGATCTTATATTTCTATCGTCTAAGGCACTTTGTACCATATCAATCCACCTATATCTTGGTCTTCCTCTGGATCATTTTGCTGCCAACCTGGCAGAGAACACGTGTTTTGCTAATCTTTCCTTCGCCCATTCTGTTTAAGTTATCATACCACCTGAGTGGTATCTAACGCATTCCTGGATGCTGACAATGTCAAGTTCTTTCCTAATATCCCCGTTTTTAATATGATATTGCCATTGATGCCATCTGTTCATGCCTCTAATCTTTCTCAGGACTCATATCTGCAAGGACTCTTTGGTCAAGTGTTTTACTTCTGACCCAGCTCTCAGATCCATGAGTTAAAACTGGTTTGAACACTGTCTTGCATACAGCTAATTTAGTGTTCTGACTAATTTCTCTCTTATTCCATATGAATTTATTCAATTGACTTCCTACTGTTGTGTTGTCCTATCTTGCTAATTTATCTATTTATGTTGGTTAGTTGGATCTATTCTTATTTCTTTAAATTCCGCTTTTATTTTGTTAGATGCTGATTGATACTGATCCGAATATAAGGAAATTTATATTATACTGCACCACCCTGTATTCAGATTAGCCTATATAATACAGAGGAATCGATCATCAACTAACTTTTGTAATCTCACTTTATACAGGCCGAGGGTTTTATGAGCAGTGCAATGAAGAAAAATCAGGCAAACAACAAATTGAATCCAATAAAATAAACATTTAATACAGGGTTATAGAACATGTACATTTAAGCATAATTTTCTAAGCAAGATCATCTAATTGAACAATATTTAAAATATCTCTAAGACACTAGTAGCCACTCGGTTTGGTTTAAAAATTAAAGTTAAATTTACAGATCTTATTCTTCAATGCTTAAATACTATTATCACAGCTTGTCTCTATTCAATGAGATAATTCTTTTATACATCAACTTAGTTCAAATACTCATAACAAACATAATACTATAGGCATCAAACATTCAGCTGTCAATTCTATATTCTTCCGAATAATTGAAAATGGTTCACACAGTTCAACGTTCCAGAATTTTACAGTAATTATTCTTAATGTAGAATTCTCTAATTCTCTCTTAGTCATCAAACACTTAATTTAATTATGAGGCAGTTATCGTTTCAAGGGGGAAACACTTTAAAGCTTCATACTTCGGCTATTTTTAGTAGAACGCCACAGTTAATGTTAAGATATATCAGGCGGAGCTAACTCTTATTTCTTCACACTGAAATACAAAAAGGGCTGCTCTTACCGGGTTACACCTTTTACACACTGGATTTGCTATGGGCACATTTAAAACTGTAGTTAACTATTACTTTGAAGTAACACTATTCAAAAGAAATCTTCACTATAATAACTGAAATATTAAACATACAGTTTCACAAGTCTTGATGCACTCGTTTTAGGTAATTTACTTATTCCTTATTTTCTTCTATGCATTAAATTCAGCTTTGCACTATTCTTCCTCAGAACAATTGGAATTCGTTGTAGTTTTAGAATTCCGTAGAAATCTTCCAAATTGCCTATTAATTTCCCAGTCCTTTCTTAATCTATTTACGGCTTTTCCAAATCCCCTTACTGCCACCTGTTACTTCACTCCTTGTTGTCCTGAACGCTTTTCCTTTTCTTTACTTTCGTTTTCCATTTAAAATCGTTCATTCTTCCTGCCAAAATCCGGTCAGCTTGCATCTACTGGCTTCACTCCATATCACAGCCATTCACATTCTAAACAACACGCGCTGACTAAAACACACTCCATTTCTCCTTCAGCAGCCAATCAAATTCATTCAGAAGAATTACATAAAATCACTCTTACATACAGAAACAAAATAAAAGGATATTTTACAATTCATATAATATACATTTAAATATGATAAATACAAATTCTTATAATATATATGCACTGCTTCTTATGATATTAACACAGGAATAAATAAAATAAAATGAATGACATGTTTATATAGAGTCTTTTCATTATTATTACATATTCTAAGATTAAATAATTAATTAATAGCAAACAAAACTGAAAGCATTTATGTGAATAATATATTACAAGCAAGAGACTAACAACAAATATTATTTCCATGGTAGATTATGTTAAATGTGAATGAAGTATTAAAACATACAAAATATCTTCATTCACAATTTAACTACCATACCAGTTTTGTTGATTCTGTTGTCTATTTCCATATTTAATTTACCATCTTCAGTAAAAATCGTGCCTAAGTAGCTGAAATGTTTTACTTCTTCCACTGGTTCCCTATTCACAACACAGTTGACATTTACAACAATTCTACCTATTTTCATTGTCTTTGTCTTTTTAATGCTGACCTTCATGCCATATCTATTACAACAGTTACTCAATTTAGTCAGGGAATCTTGCAAACGTGTAGCGGATTTATTTAGAAGTATAACATCGTCTGCATAAAGCAAAGAGCTGACATTAACATTAGAATTCTGATATCATGTTTAATACCACTTTCCTTCATAATGTGATCCATATAGATGATGAATAACAGAGTGGATAATGTACATCCTTGTCTCACACCAGATTTAACATTAAACCATCTTCCTGTACTTCCTTCAATTCTAACTGCTGACTTACAACTCAAATAAAGACTAAGTATTGCTTGATATAATGCCCCATTGACACCATATAACTGCAGCGTATTGAATAGCTTCTCTATTGGCACCTTGTCATATGCCTTTTCCAGATCAACAAAACTTAAATACAGATCTTTGTTATATTCCCATGATTTCTCCACTATTTGTCTTAAAGCGAAGATCTGATCCTGACAGCCTCTATTTGGCCTGAATCCAGCTTGTTCTTCACCAAGCTTTTCTTCCACAATTCTTCTCAACCGTTTCTCAAGTATACTTGCATAGATCTTGCCAGGAACACTCAGTAGGGAAATACCTCTGTAATTCTTACATTCAGTTTTATTTCCCTCTTTATATACGGGTACTATTAGAACTCTACTCCAATCATCAGGAATTCTTCCCTCTGTCTAGGCTTTCTGAACTATGCAGCGCAGCCACTGTAAGACACTTATACCACCATATTCAGCATTTCTGGTCGAATATCATCTACTCCTGCTGCCTTTCCACATTTCAAGCCTTACATATATCCATACTTCAAGTATGGATATGTATTTCTGACTGTATGTCTGTTGAGTGTTTTTTTACCACTGTGCTATCACTGCTTGTTTCATTTAGCAATTTTTCGAAAGTAATTACTCCATACTTCAAGGATATCTTTTTCTCCTGTTTTCATGTCACCTTTATCATCTCTAACTTCTTTTACAGCACTCTTTATTCCATTTCTAAGCTTCTTCAACAACCTCCAGAATATCTTACCACTTTCTTGATATTTATTTTCTATGTTCTTACCAAAGTCCTCCCATGACTTTTGTTTAGCTAGTTTTACACAGTGTTTAGCTTTCTTACATTTGTCTCTGTATTCTCTAAGAGCACAAGCTGACTTATTTGCCAGGAACTTTTGATATGCTTTCTTCTTTTCCTTTACTGCTTCTTTAACTTCCTGTGTCCACCATGGAGTT
This sequence comes from Typopeltis vanoorti, assembly GCF_054136105.1. Lineage (NCBI taxonomy): Eukaryota > Metazoa > Arthropoda > Arachnida > Uropygi > Thelyphonidae > Typopeltis > Typopeltis vanoorti. The sequence goes on from NC_143565.1 coordinate 97,072,111, forward strand.
CTGATTTTTCTATCCTTGCAGACAACCTCACCACATCCCTCTCTGGCTGAATCAATTAGGGTTTTCTTCAAGGCTTGCCAGTGAATCTCCAAGGTTTGGTTCCTGTTCTCAAACTCTTTCATTTTCTTTTCAATAATCTTTGTGTATTTCTGCAGTTAACATCTGTGAGCTGCTCAACTTTTATTTGCTTTAAAACTTTCTTACATGTTATTCTTTTCAATATGAAATTCAATTTTATCCTGCTCAAGATTAAATAGTGATCACTTCCAATTTCAAATCCTCTGTACACTCTGGTGTCCTGCACCAGGGAGAAAACATCACTATCAACAGTAACATAGTCAATGAGACTTTTCTTATTCCTTGCCTCTTATCTTCATGTGAATTTGTGCACATTTTTATGTTGGAACATGGTGTTAGTAATAACCAGTCCATGTCCTGAGCAGAAATCCAACAGGTAATTGCCATTATTATTAACTTTGCTCTTTTCTCCAAGTTTTCCCAAAATATTTTTGTATGTCTGACAATCATTTCCTACTCTGCTATTTAGATCCCCAAAAAGGACCAACTTTTCCTTTTTCGTTGTGTCAGTTGCTCTTTCTAAAGCATCAAAAAATTCCTCCACTTCTACCTTAGAACCTTCTGTGGTACCATAGGCACAAATAAGTCTCATTGTCCAATTCCCCATTCTGATATTTGCCCACATTACTCTACTTGAGACTGCCTACCATTCATGAAGATTAGCCTCGTATTTTGTGTTGAATACTATGGCTGCTCCTTCTCTTCCTTGATTGTCATTTCCTAAATATAACATTTTGTATTTAATGCTCAGAAAGATCTCACCAGGTTTTGTCTTTTTTTTGTTTCAGTCACCCCTATTATGTCGATATGGTACTTATCTAATTCCTCAGCTAGCTCCATTTCTTTGCCATTCAGGCTTCTTATGTTGATAGTATCGATCTTTAGCTCTGGTGATATTGAGTTGGGATGTGCTTTCAGAATTGTTCCGGTAGCTGGCTTTTCGATGTTTGCCTTGGTTCCCTGGCGAAAACAACGGGGGCCTTGTTTAACTGGGCGACGTCCCAGCCGGCATGAAATTTTGTCATGTTGTACCATCATTTTCTATATTGGTTTAAGCCAATAAGAATACAATTTGGTTGGCTAAATCCTAAATTGCCAGCCCATCCTCGTTCATTCAGTATCCAGGGAGATACCCAACAGGGTGCACCACGAGAAGGTGAGGATTAGACATTAGGTCAGAAGCCCTGGTCAGTTCTCCGCATTCCTTTAAAGGCTATGTGGAGGTCTCCTTAGTTATACAACTTTGACCCTTAAGCACCCCTGTAGGTCTCTTATAATAATAATAATAATATATTGGATGTTGATCATTGTTAATAGTTTATAACCTAGCATTCTTGAACCTTCAAATGAAAAGATGATGCTTGTTCATAGTATGTTCATGAGAATTAGAACTGTAAAAGCAGCAAATGAAGGCAACAAAAAATGAAGCACTGGAATCTCAAGCATATTAAGGAGATTTCAGGTCTTTGACATTTATTGTTAACTTTTGGCTTGACCTGACAAAAATGCATCTTCTCCTTTCTTGAAAAAGGCGTGATGCACTGTGGAAAGTTTAAGTGAACTCTATTTGTAGAGGATGCCAATGAGGTTCATTGGATGTCTTGGATGTTATATTTTGTTTTGTTGTATTTTTTTGAGTATATGTTATTGTTTTTTGCTGGTTGTTTTGTGCTTTTATTTTTTTGAAATTTTTTTATTGATTTTTGAAATTTTTTAAAATCCTGATATAATCTGTTATGTTGTCTTTCATCTTAATGGAATATGAAGAAATTTATAGAATAGGGGCATGCAGTAGGGATGAAGGAATTTTGAACACGACTTCTACAGAGGGATACCCCAGACCCCAATCCAGGTGTGGTTACAACAGTTTTCTCTGCAATTTTGCTGCTGCTTACTCTTTCTTTGAGTAAGCAGCAGCAAAATTATTTGCAGGCTGATCAGGAAGCCTCCTGAAATGTTCCTAACAAGTGTGTTTACTATCTATCACCAAGCCTGCAAGAACCACTTTAAACTGTACTCTTGAGTGGAGGAGGCACTGGTTCCTTAGTTTAATAATTATGGTGTGGAAATTGTGTCTAGCAAGGCCACTGCCTGCACTATATTTGAGGAGTTATCAATAACTTAAACTGTTATTTATTTCCATATTTGTCATCATCACTAAATATAGATGAAATCTGTAGTCTGCTGCATAGTTTCATCACTGAACATTCAGTTGATATTTTCTGAGTTGCTTTTTTTTATTGCTGATTTTCATATCAAATTTATCACTGCATTGCGGTTTAATCATTCCTGAATACATCTAGGACATTTATTTAAGATCACATTGTCAACAAAGAATAAAGAACCGAATTTAATATATCTGATTTTGTTGTCAAATTTAATTCCACTCTCCTTATTATTTAATTCCTATAAATGATGAATAACAGTGGAGATAACATACTCTTGCCTCACCTGATTTAACATCAAACCAACTTTATGCATATCTTTCATTTCTGTTGATTGGCACCTTATGTATAAGCTGTTTATATATGCCATACAGATTCATTGTTTTGTGTAGATTTTCTTCTGTTACTGTGTTCTCCTCTTTTATAAGATCGACAAAGCTTAAATAGAGAGCCTGTATTATAATTCTGTAATTTCGTAGCAACAGATTTTGCCAATTATGTCTTTAACAAACGTGTTCTTAGCCATTTTTCAAGTATTCTTGCATAAATCTTTCCTAAACTCTCCTTTGGCTTTTTTGCATTCCAATTTTTATTATTATTTTTTTTTAAATTGGTACAATAAGAGCTCTACACCAAACATCTAGGTATTGATTGTGCATGAAGCCTTCTGGATTATGCAGTATCACCCATTTCAAAGCTTTTACACTATTGATATTTTAGCATTTTATGTTCAATATTGAATTGAACATAAAATCTACCCCAGCTGCCTTTCTACATTTCAGGTTTCTTATGACTTTTCTATCTATGGTATTGATACACTTGCTTCTATTCTTTTGGACATTTTTATTCCTGTTTATTTTTAACAGGAATAATTCACTATTATATATAAAGTGAATTGATAATTCACTTTCCACCTAAAGACATTCATTAATATCAATGTCCATAGTCTATTGGTTAGACAACAGATTAACTGTCCACTCTGCCTACCACACCAGTATAGTTTAGCCCGCAATTATTTCAGACATCCAGAATATATTTATGTTTGGTTTCCAGTTCACTTTTATGAGCCTCGATTTCTCCCTTTTCATTACTAGTCTTCAAAATATCTTGCTCTCTGCATGATGTTTATCTTCAGTGTTCTTTCCAAAATATTTGCAGATAAATAATAAGAAAAATAGAGGGGGAAAAAAGAAAAAAAAACTTACTTTTTTTTTTCTCCTAATATATTAGAATTTAGAGTTTGCATCTTAGAGTTGTTTGTCTTTGAATTTTTCAGAACTTTAGTGAACATTTCACAGCAATACTGATTTTATTCTGATCAATACTAAGCAGTGGTCACTCCCTGTTTTAATCCCCTGTACACCATCTCGCTATCAACCTTAACATGATTAACGATGGTTCTTTTTTTGACAGGATATTCTCCTTCAAATATGGATTTATGCATATTTTTATTTTGGAACATGATATTATTAATGAGTCTTTGTTTTGTGCAGAAATCTAGCAAGAATTTGCCTTTATTTCTCTAAATTTGTCCAAAACATTTCATCAAGGATAGATTTCCTTCTCTGCTTCTTTAGGATGTGGGTCTATTATTTGGGCCCATCGTCATGTGGATAATAGGCCCAATATATACTGTGAAAATTGGCAGGAATACTAAAAACATCAACTCCTCTGAATGAGGAGCCTATTCAACAAGTAAAAAAAATTTAGATTTTAAGCCATTTTTTGTGAACACTTGATCAAGGACTGGAGACTACAGATGTGAGTCCTGAGAAAGATTAGGAGAGTGAACAGATGGCATCAATGGTAGAATCATTTTAAAAATGAAGATATTAGGAAAGACCTTGACATTGTTAGCATTCAGGAATGGAAGTTTTTTTGCTAGGATTGTAAGAAAAAGACTCAGAGGAAGACAAGATCTAAGTAGATTGATAAAGTAAGAAGTGCTTTAGAAGGCAGGCCAAAATATAAGATGTGATATGGGAGTCCTGACAGGTAACAGATTAATTTGAAGGAAAATTGTCAATAGAAAGTTAGTAATGATATAAAATATAAAATTAACATTAGAGCATGAAAAATTTTGTGCTAGCTCATCAGTCAGGCAAATATATCAGGTGGCCCAAGTTAATACCTGACTAGGGCCACCTGATATAGTCACATGTTCAGTGTGAATACAATGCCAATTTTGATCTTCTTTGGCTACTAATGTTGAAGCCAGTATGTCAATTACTACTGTATTATTGTGATTATAAGTCTATGAAATGTGAAAAACTCTTCGTATCACTAATACGTTTTATCAGTGACATGTGATGACTATTTATTATTATTATATATTTATTAATGATCTGTTATCCTTTTCACATCTATTTTCATTTCTAACACTTAATGTAGTTTCTTGAATTACTTCTATGAAAAAGAAGTTGAAAATTTTCTCGTGCCATTAAACAAATGTTGAAGGTAAATACATTCCAAATATAAAAACTCTTAATATTCAGTTACACTAGTGGATTTTTTGAATTCTGGTCGACTCTGAAGCTTTGGACAGTCTTTGATATCATGACATGGTGGCAACTGAGAAAGCATTTGAAAAACATCTAGATTGTGTTTTTAGAATCAACATAAAGAAATTGCTTATTTTAGAAAAATATATTTAAACAAAAATCTTTAAACACTCCTTTCTCATCTTTCTAAGTTTTAATATTCTCTGTTAATTTTTATTACTGTCATTGCATTATGCCTGAGCACTCTTGAAATATTTTTCATGATGCCTGTTTATCCATTGATCGAATTCCATTACAACAAAATCAAAATTTCAATTTTTTTTTTTCCCAGCTGAAAATTCATCCCATTTTTTCAGTCAGTTGAAATATTTGGTTTCCACTCCCTGAAGGTACATATCTGGAATTTGATGATGATGATAATTCTCTGTTTAATTTTGCATTTTCAAATTTGTCTACTTGAAATTGGCAGGCATTCAAGAATTTGATGCTTAGTATTGAATATTATTCCTGTTCTTTCTTAGGTCTCTACCGTTTGAATAAAGTTGTCTTATACTTGTTATTTACACATATTTCTTCCTTCTTCTGCTAGTCCGACTTCTTTTCCATTGATGTTTCTCACATCAATGGTATGTACCTTCAGTTCTGTTGCAAATGAGGTTGTTCCCTTTATTTTCATGAACCACTCTCATATTTTACTATCTTGTTTCTGTGGTTTTGCATAACCTGGCAACCCCAGCTGGGATGATATCTGCTTGTGCTGTACCTTGATGATGTATATTTAGTTTCCCTAATGCATATATGTACTACATTTTTGGAGTGTAAGTCCTAATTCCCCAACCCATTCTCATTCATTCAGCTTACAAATGTTTACTCAATAGCAGTTCACCCACAAGAAGGTGAACATTTTACATTGAGTCATAATCCAAAGTTGATTCTCCTCATTCCTTATAATAGGCCATTGTAGTCTTCTTTTGGTTACCTAGCTGGAATCCTACACCTTAAGTAATTGAAATGAATGTATAAATATACTAGTAACCATTAATTATTGTTAATTAATATTAAATTTTAATTAATAATTAATCTGTTCTTTGAATAATAGAACATATTGCACTTGTGGTTTTATAAAAAAACTGCAGGATATGCAAGCTTTAATAAGTAAATATGTAGCAACAACAGCAGAAAATACACCATTATTTGCCTGTTTTACTGTTCTTTAAGTTAACATTTTCTTGTTTTGCAGAAGAATCATTCTTGCTAGAAATACAGATGCATTACATAATTTTTTAAAATTGATTTGTAGCCTGAACTACCATTAGAAGCAATTCCTGAATATGTGATTAAAGAACAGCTGAGTGAAGATGGTGGAATGGAGTCACAAGAAGATCTAACTGATCAAGCAGATGAAGAAGAAGAAGAAATTGCAGTAGAGGAGCAGCCAGAGCCAAGTGGTATGTGTGTTTTTTTTGTTCATTTCACTTTCATAAAATAAATAATGTAGTGGATGATGCATCTCTTTAATAGTATTATGAAATATATGCTTTAAATGGAATAGCTGTATGTATATAATGTTCCAGTTTACTCGTAATAGGCAAAAATCATGTAGGACAAAAATCATTTATTCTACTTTACTCTTATTTCACTTGAATAAGTTCTTCCAGTAGTATTCTGGTAGCTAAGAAAGATTGTGACACACAAATTAGTCTCTTTAGCAAAGTGCTTATCTCTGTGTATAATAAAATAGTTTTGTTTGTTCATGATGGATGTAATGTTATGTTTCTATGTATAGCAACAGAAGGTTCCACTTGCATTTTAACATGAATAATCCACCAATAATAGCTTATCAGTGTTTACCACAAAAATTCAGATAATTTTTTTTTACCTAGTGGATATACTTATAAGTTGGAGATATATATAGTAGCCCTAAATTTCATGTTTTCTGAATTAGTTGGTTTGGGGAGGGGGGGGGGTATGTGTGTGTGTGTGTGTGTGTGTGTGAGAGAGAGAGAGAGAGAATGAAATAGACAATATTCTAACATACTACATATGCCAAAACTAGTTTTCATAAAGGCCATAATGTTAAATGGATCTTTCTGAATAATGAAATTTTGCCATTATTTTCTTGCTCATCCTGTTATTCATTAGCTTATCTTGAATAGTGTTTATTAGTAATTTTTCTTAGTTTTACTTTATTTTCCACTATGGAAGTTTTTGATGTGATTGGCTTCTATAACTATTTCACTTAAGTATCAGCATTATTTGTCATTAAAGCAAATTTCCTAATGTTTGTCATGAGCATTAGGAATTATGACATTCTGAATATTTCCCTGATAAATTATATATATGCGTGTGTGTATAGAAAAAAACTATTTATTATTTGAATGCACAACTGATTTTGTCTTCTTAGAAGACTTCATTGAGTGCATGACATGAAAAGAGAAATCCAAAAATATACATTACAAGAGAGCAATAGCTATAAATTAACTTGCAAATGTATCGCTGACATTTGAAGGCATCCTGATGCCATAGTATTGTTGGACATGATCTTTATACCAAAGCTGGATAGCTGAAGAATGGCAATGAAGTTATAGCTAAGGTTAGTATTAAGATTGACTAAATTTTAAGAAAATTTAATTATAGGAATATAGAATGGAAGGAGTAGATAGTCAGGAGAGTAGATAGAACAAGGAGAGTGAGTTTGTTGAATTTCTGAGGGATAAATATCTTAAGCAGTATGTGACTGAAGCAGCTAGAGGATTTAGTGTTTTGGATTTGGTGATAACTTCACAAGATGTAGTTGTTAATGAGGTATTAACACTGTCCATGATGTACTTGTTTAGGATTTGACGAAAAAAGAAAAGGTTACTGCCAAAAAGGGATATATGTGGAATTATAAGGTGGGTGATTATGGAAATCTGTGTAGTCAACCTAGCATTACTATGCTGGGTAGATGAGCTGTGCAGAAAAGATGTTGACAGAAAAGATGTCATCCATGAAGAGTATAAAGTGCAGGCTAGGTAGGTGATGAGCATGGTAAAGAAAGAAAAGGTGCAATATGAGAGGAGATTGGCTAGTCAGGCCAATATTAATTCGAGGGAATTCTTCTACTATATGGCAAGCAAGAGAAAAAATAATTATGGCAGGTTGACTTTGGCGGATAGTCATGGTAGCAAAGTGACTGTTGCAAAGGATATAACAAAATTATTGAATGAGCATTCTTTCTTTTAGTGTTACATAGTGATCAGCATTCATTTTAGAAATTATGGATTTTATAACCGTGTTATAAATAACTTTTAATATCCTGACGTTTCGATCTTCATATTAAGATCATCATCTGGAATAAATAACTCTTTTAATATCTCTATGTTTCGATTTTGCTTCGTATGTGCTCCAGATGATGATCTTAATATGAAGATCGAAATGTCGGGATATTAAAAGCGTTATTTATAACACGGTTCTAAATTCCATAATTTCTAAAATGAATATTGAATGAGCACTTTATCAGCATATATTATACCGGTGTAAATGATATCGTTCCATATTGGGGCAAGTATTAGAAGAATTGGAACTGAAAGAATCAGAGGTGTGTCAGGTTTGATTTGGTTAGATCTTAATAAGGCTGTGGAAATGGATGACATATCACCACATATTCTTGAGGAATGTGCACAACAGTTATCAGTATCCTTGATCTAGTTATTTAATGAAAGTCTTGCAGTGAGTAGGGTTCCTTAGGAGTGGAAAGAAGGCAAAATAGTACCACACCACAAGCATTGTTCTAGGACAGAAGTTTCTAATTATATCCAGTCTGTATAACTACCGTTGTAGTCAAGGTGTTGGAAAGACTGAGTTGATGGACATAGTATTTTTTATGATGGTCAGATGGATTTATAGAGGATAGGTCTTGTTTCAGCTATTTACTTATATTTTATGATAAGGTAACACGTGTTAGATAAGGGAGAATCATACACAGTGATATTCTTGGACTTTGCAGAAGCATTTGATAGATTACCACATGATAAGTTGGTGTACAAGCTGTACAGGGATGGGAATATATAGTATATTGATTAGATGGAGTAGTGATTGACTCTGAACAATACCAGCAAGTTGTGTCCAATGGAGAAGTGTCTCAAAAAAGAAGAGTAACTAGTATCACACCCCAGAGTTCTGTTCTTGGGGCCCTTGATGTTTAGCTTGTTTGTAAATGATATCATGTGACTGACTGGGGATCTTCACTAGTTTGCTGATGATGCAAAGTTAGGGAGAATTATAAATAGCACTACTGATCTTGAATGGCAGTCAGTCTCAAGTAGAGTAATGTGGGCAAATATGGGAATGGGGAACTGGACAATGAGACTTATTTGTGCCTATGGTCCCACAGAAGGTTCTACTAAGGTAGAAGTGGAGGAATTTTTTGACGCTTTAGAAAAAGCAACTGACACAATGAAAAAGGAAAAGTTGCTCCTTGTTGGGGATCTAAATAGCAGAGTAGGAAATGATTGTGAGACATACAAAAAATATTTTGAGAAAATTTGGAGAAAAGAGCAAAGCTAATAATAATGGCAAATATTTGTTGGATTTCTACTCAGGACATGGATTGGTTATTACTAACACCATGTTCCAACATAAAAATGTGCACAAATTCACATGGAGAGAAGAGGCAAGGAATAAGAAAAGTCTCATTGACTATGTTATTGTTGATAGTGATGTTTTCTCCCTGGTGCAGGACACCAGAGTGTACAGAGGATTTGAAATTGGAAGTGATCACTATTTAGTCTTGAGCAGGATAAAATTGAATTTCGTATTGAAAAGAATAACATGTAAGAAAGTTTTAAAGCGAATAAAAGTTGAGCAGTTCTCAGATGTGAACTGCAGACTAAAATACACAAAGATTATTGAAGAAAATATGAAAGAGTTTGAGAACAGGAATCAAACCTTGGAGATTCAGTGGCAAACTCTGAAGAAAACATTGATTGATTCTGCCAGAGAGGCATGTGGTGAGGTAGTCTGCAAGGATAAAAAAAATCAGAACTCCCTGGTGGACACAGCAAGTTAAAGAGGTAGTGAAGGAAAAGATGAAAGCATATCAAAAGTTCCTGTCAAATAAGTCAGCTTTTGCTCTTAGAGAATATAGAGACAAATGCAAGAATGCTAAACACTGTGTAATACTAGCTAAACAAAAGTCATGGGAGGACTTTGGCAAGAATATAGAAAATAAATATCAAGAAGGTGGCAAAATATTCTGGAGGTTGTTGAAGAAGCTTAGGAATGGAAGAAAGAGTGCTGTAAAAGGAGTTAGAGATGATAAAGGTGAAATGAAAATGGGAGAAAAAGATATCCTTGAAGTATGGAGTAATTACTTTGAAAAACTGCTAAATGAAACAAGCAGTGATGACAGCACAGTGGTAAAAAACACTGACCAGGCATGCAGGCAGGAATACATATCCATACTTGAAGTAGAAAACGCCATCAAAGGCTTGAAATGTGGAAAGGCAGCTGGAGTAGAATGATATTCGACCAGAAATGCTGAAGTATGGTGGTATAAGTGTCTTACAGTGGCTGCACTGCATAGTTCAGAAAGCCTGGACAGATGGACGAATTCCCGATGATTGGAGTAGAGCTCTCATAGTACCCATATATAAAAAGGGAAATAAAACTGAATGTGAGAATTACAGAGGTATTTCCCTACTGAGTGTTCCTGGCAAGATCTATGGAAGTATACTTGAGAAACGGTTGAGAAGAATTGTGGAAGAAAAGCTTGGTGAAGAACAAGCTGGATTCAGGCCAAATAGAGGCTGTCAGGATCAGATCTTCACTTTAAGACAAATAGTGGAGAAATCATGGGAATATAACAAAGATCTGTATTTAAGTTTTGTCTATTTGGAAAAGGCATATGATAAGGTGCCAAGAGAGAAGCTATTCAATAAGCTGCAGTTATATGGTGTCAATGGGGCATTATATCAAGCAATACTTAGTCTATATTTGAGTTGTAAGTCAGCAGTTAGAATTGAAGGAAGTACAGGAAGATGGTTTAATGTTAAATCTGGTGTGAGACAAGGATGTACATTATCCCCTCTGTTATTCATTATCTATATGGATCACATTATGAAGGAAAGTGGTATTAAACATGATATCAAAATTGGAGATGCTAATGTCAGCTCTTTGCTTTATGCAGATGATGTTATGCTTCTAAATAAATCCACTACAAGTCTGCAAGATTCTCTGACTAAATTGAATAGCTTTTGTAAGAGATATGGTATGAAGGTCAGCAATAAAAAGACACAATGAAAATAGGCAGAATTATTGAAAATGTCAACTGTGTTGTGAATGGAGAACCTGTGGAACAAGTAAAACATTTCAGCTACTTAGGCACGATTTTTACTGAAGATGGTAATTAAATATAGAAATAGACAACAGAATCAGCAAAGCTGGTATGGTGGGAAGTCAATTGAATAAATTCATATGGAATAATAGAGAAATTAGTCGGAACACTAAATTAGCTGTATACAAGACAGTGTTCAAACCAGTTTTAACTTATGGATCTGAGAGCTGGGTCAGAAGTCAAACACTTGACCAAAGACTAGAGACCGCAGATATGCGAGTCCTGAGAAAGATTATAGGCGTGAATAGATGGCATCAATGGCAATATCATATTAAAAACGAGGATATTAGGAAAGAACTTGACATTGTTAGCATCCAGGAATGCATTAGCAGAGCTAATATCAGGTGGTATGGTCACTTAAACAGAATGGGCGAAGAAAGATTAGCAAAACGACCCAGAGGAAGACCAAGATATAGGTGGATTGATACGGTACAAAGTGCCTTAGATGATAGAAGTATAAGATCTGATAATGTTGGAGTCTTGACAAGTGACAGACTGATTTGGAGGAAAATTGTAGATAGGAAGTTAGTAATGATATAATTTTTTCATGTAGTACTATCATATCCTGTACATCCCTTGTGGGTACATGGCAGGAATTTGATATTGATGTTGTTGTTTTAAGTGCAAGGTGTTCCAATTTAAAGTGGATGAGATTCAATTTGAGAGTGATGGTTGACAGTAGACTGAAGTTTAGAGGACATATTGCAAGTGTTGCAATTGCACATTGTAGTACTTCTATAATATTAAGTATTCTGACATGTAGAGATAAGGAGGTGGTTGTGCAGTGTATAAAACACTATTCAGTTTAAACTGTTGTGCTCAGATTTGGTTGCATTTTCAATGTAATGTGGAAGCATTGAAGAGGGTACATAGGCAAGTGACTAAGACAATATCAGAACTCTGGAATGCTGGAGAGAAGTTGAAGAAATGTGGATTTCAGAGTTTACTGGATAGGAGGAAAAAAGGTGATATGGTAGATATGTTTTTGTTGGTGAGGGGATTTTATTGGATTAATCCAGGTGAGATTATAAAATGGGCAGAAGCTGAGGGGAGAAGAACCAGAGGTCATCCCTGGAAGTTATGTAAGAGTGTGGTGAAGTGGGGTGTGAAGAGTAGATTTTTTTACATGGAGAATTGGAAGTTGAATGTAATGTATTATCAAAATATGTTGTTAATCTAGACAGGGAAGCTTTGGAAATTCTGGTAAATGCTTTGACACACATTTGCAACATTATGTCAGAGAAGGGCAGTGAGATTTCAGTTAATGATTTAATATTTAAGAGTGATGGATCAAGTCCTTTCATTGGTCTTCAGAGAGTAATCTATTGGTGAATATGAACTGACTTTGTTCTTCTTGTCATTCATTCTAAATCTTGAAACTTCAAGTTTATGAACTGGAACAAGAAGCACAGAAACATACAAATACTGTTCATGCACAATTAACCATTTTTAAGGCATATTAGGATTTATCATTACTGGAAGGGCCTGAGATCAACCTTTCAGGATTCTGCTAATTTGTTTATTCAAAGTTATTTGAATATTGCCTTTTATCTTGTCTTATTTAACTACAGGACAAGATAAAATTTCCAAAAGTGAAACTTCCAGAATGCAGCATAGTGAAAAATAATTAGAAATTTAGTAAATATAATAAAGAATAAGTTCATAAAAGCAAGGGAGTTATGCCTCTGTAAGGTGGAGATACAAGAATTGAAACAGTGGCAATACTTTTGAGGCAGTACGGTGTGAGATGGGGTTGACAGGAAGAGATATTTAGTTGGATGTTACTATAGGCCAGGTCATTCATTCCGAGATGAACCAAGATAAACAAAGGAAGGTGATTTTAATTATGATAATATAGATTTTGAACGTTATTTTTCACTTGGTTATACTATAAATTAAAAATGCCAATAAATTATATTCTTGGTTTCATCCTTTATCCAAGTGTAAGCAAACATAGTTTTCATGTGAAGTAACTTTGCATGCAAACTTTGCTTGCTTACATTTGGATAAAATATGAAATCAAGAATATAGTTTCTTGGTAATTGATAATATAGATTGGAATGCAGAGAGAATTTGGAAATAAGGGAAATGTATTTATTGAGATAGTTCTATCTTAAGCAGTATGTAAAGGAGGGCATGCAAGGAGTGAGATATCACATTTTCCTTCAGTTGGTGAAAGTGATCATTGGGATGGTGATTAGTATGACAACTAGTATGACCCTATGACAACTTCTGTGAGGAAGGTCATCAGTGATATGAAAAGCTTAGGAGATAGCCTGGAGCTATAGCATGGAATGAAGAATTAAGCAGAAAGTAGATAAGTGCTGCTTGGTCACTGACCAAAAGTTACTTAAAAGCATCAGTGTGTGTGGTATATTCTGAAGGTCATTGTGTTGAATAAGGTAGGTGTCAAGTGGTTGAATGAAGGGATTAAGCATGAAGTCTGAAAGAAGAAGGCACTATGGAGGAAGTACAAGATGAATAATAATAATATTCAATTGCACAAAGAGTATAAAGAGCAAATCAGGAAGGTAACTGATTTGATAAGGATAGCAGAAGTGCAATTTGAGAAGAAATTAGCAAATCAGGCCAAGAAAAATCCTAGAGATTTGTCGCTATCTGGCAAATAGAAGAAAGAACAATTATCATAAGATTTTATTTACTTATTTATTTCATATGGTGATTCAACGGTCGTGAGCCCCCTTACGGGGAGGTATGGCACCACCACTCAATATCCCCCCCCCCCCCCATTTTTATTTGGGCTTGATACTGGTATAGCTGACAATTCAGACCTATAGCTGGAGGGATCGTCTTAGGTATTCCTGATTATATTCAGGAATACCTAAGAACCCCCCGTGAACATACACGGATATTCCTGACTATATCCGTGTATGTTCACGGGGCCAGTTTGCCTGTTTGCGGGATGAAAAACCCCAAATAAACTGGTGGAAACAAATCTGCTGTCCACGCCCAAGACCAGCTGACTTGGTTATTGCTGAGGAAGATCCTTAAGCTCCTCGCATCATCGATGGGAATCGAACCTAGGACACTCCTTCCCCAGGCATATGGTTGCGAAGAGCAAAGCCACTAGGCTAACCGTACAGACATCATAAGGTGATGTTAATGGATGTAGATTGGTAACTGTTGCAGAGGACATAGTCGACGTATTCAGTGAGCAATTTGTGAAGTGTATGAAGTGGGAGAAGATATATTACTAATGAATAATCAAGAGATATATGAGGAGTTAAATAAATTTGATGTCAGTAGGACAATAAGACTTATGACATATCACCTAATGTCTTTAAGGAAATGTCCCAGGGACTTACCGTCAGCTGTGATATACTTGTTTAACAAGTTTTGCAATGGCACAGATCCCAAAGGAGTGGAAAGAAGGTAAAATTCTTCTTATCTTATCACTTAATGGTGATAAGACTAACGCTACAAATTATAGGCCAATTCATATATCTGGAGTTGTAGTTAAGGTGATGGAGAAGGTTGGTGAAAGCTGAGATACTAAAATATAGAAGTAGTTTGATAATAGCACTATTCTCTGTGATATTCAGCATGAGGGTTTGCTAACCTCCCTACTGGCCAATGTGGATGATATAGTGACACCAAATTGCACTTCTTATCCATGTTGTTCAATAGATTTTAGAGCTTCGTATCCAGATTTAACTCGACGTCTATAGACTTCGTGGCTGGTTTGGGGTTAAAGGGAAATCGTGTTTTACCAATTTATGTACTTCAACAATATGATAAATGTATTAGACAAAGGAGATGTATATACATTGGCATACTTGTTTTACAAAAGAGTTTGATGGATTGCTACACAATGAGTTGGTAACTAAATTGGAACAAATGGGACTTGATACTAGATTAGTTAGTTGGATAGGTGATTGGCTGTCAGATAAGTATTTGACATAAGTTGTGTATGGTGATGTGGTATCCTGAAAGAAGTTGGTTTAACTGCAACATGCAATTATCAGTTTCATATCTCCAAATGTGACTATCAGGATGCATATACACTTCTAAAGCAGATGTTGACTGACTGAGACCACAGCATACAATTGAATAAACATTTATTATTTCTAATAATTGAATTGACGTGGTTTATTTTTTATCCAATAACTGTTACATCACAAAATATTGTATATATTTGCATTAAAAAAAAAAAAACACTATTACTGCTTCATAAGTGAAGAAGAAATTAGTATGTAGCCTGCTGTAGGAGTGAACTCACGTAGTTGTCTCACTATTGATTTATTTCAGTTTAGTGTAAAATTACACTGGACAACACACCTCTGAAATGAAAATAGTTATTCTTTACTAATTTCGATGTGCTGAATACGAAAGTGATAAAATCTGTCAATTGACTCTTGTTTAGGAGAGGCTCAGTCCTCTGTATTGCATACATGGTATTATTTGGCAACACTATTTCAATCTCCTGATTTCAACATATTGCATAATATTGCTTCAGCCAATCGTACATAACACCCCCAGGAGTATTTGTATCATTGGCTGATGCAGTGCAGTCGAGTCATGACATTGCAGTTATAAGATGATGCAATCAGTAGTATGAAGTGAAGTCTTGTAAGTTGAGCAAGTGTTTGTGTGACTTCCTGGGCTACACTCCCATTTACTCTTGCATCATAAGTACTACACTACACAAGTAATTCCTGCAGTGTATGTTCAGCAGATGCTTCGTACTTATGTTAATAGTGGCAATATATGTTGTTACATTTGCAAGCCAGAAAAAGGCATATCAGCTTTATTTCAGATGTATGATCGGGGATCAGGACAACGCTTGGGTCCCATGCATATGCTGTCGTACTTGTGTTAGAAATCTTCCAAAGTGGCTGAACGGCGGTAAAGTGTCCAGCTGTTTGTATGGTTTGGAAGGAGTCAAGCAATCATGAAAATGATTGCTACTTCTGCATGGTACCACCTGTTTCAGGAAGCATCATGAGAAAAAAGAAGTGGACAATAGTATACCCAAATATACCATCTGCTCTTTGACGAGTTTCACACGGCAAAGGACTTGCCATTCCCGAACCTCCGAATTATATTCCTGCAGTATATGTTCAGCATGGAAAAATTTTCCATCAATTCAGAGGATGACGAGGACTAAGGAGAACCAATGTTGGGTTCTCCTGAGCCTTCAGCATTTAATGATGATCAGTATGTTGGCCACAGTGCATCATCTGCGCCACACATTCTCTCACAACTGAACAATCTCGTTCATAATCTGGAGCTGTCCAAGGCCAAAGCAGAGTTACTGGGATCAAGACTTCTACAATGGAATCTTCTCAAGGAAAATGTCCGAGTGATTTCATTTTGCACTCATCACGAGCAGTTTGCACCTTCCGAAAGGAAGGTGACCTCGTGTTCTGCTATGATGTAGATGTCTTGATAAATGCCCTTCGAATCAAACATAACCCACACGAATGGCGACTATTCATAGACTTGTCAAAATTGAGTCTCAAGATTTTACTTGTATCTCATCTCATTTCTTTATATTTTCCTTCTTTAATCCTAATTTGGCCTTGTAGTAAATTCTTTGTCTGCCTTATTTTTTTTTATTTCTGCTTGAGCACATTTTTCATGAAACCAAACTTTTCTCTTTGGCTTATTTTCATATCCTTTAGTTTCTTCTGAAGTATTCACAATCTGTTATTTATTATGTATCCATCTTCTGTCTATATCTTGTTCTCTGTCTGTATTTTTATCTTTTATCTTTTTTTTTTTTTACTGCACCTGTACATAATTTTGACTAGGTAATAATCTGAATCACAACATGCTCCTCTACATGATATTTTACATAGTAATACTTGTTGCAAATCATTTTTCTATAATCACATGATCAGTCTGATTAAATGTTGTATGATCTGGGGATATCCTCAGTTCTTTATGGATATCTCAATGAATAAAACATGTAGAGGATAGGATATTTTTGCATAACATAAAAGCCATCAATTTTTCTCTGTTGTGATTAGGTTGATTATGTAGACTATATTTTCCATTTATTTCTTTATACATATTTTCCCAGCCAACCATGGCATTGAAATCTTCAGTGACTATTTTTATATTATTAGATGGTGCTGAATCAGGATCTCTCCATTTTTCAAACAAAATTCCTCTTTGTCTGTATTGTCCTTTACTTCTTATAATGCATGGGCATTTATAATCCATAAATGCAAAAACTGTGTTTTGATTCTTGTTGTGCATCATCTGTCATTCACAGGTTTAAAATCTAAAACTCTTTCTTTAATGTATCTGTCTGCTATAAATGCTGCTACTCCCAAGTTAGGCTTCTTAGATTCAGTCCCACTAGAAAAAAAAAAATGAATTTTTCAAACTATTTCTTTTATATGCGTTTTTAAGATTACCCTAACCTTTCATATCATGTTCTGCTATACAATATAATTTTCTTAAACAAATCAGAACAGCATTCAGAAACCTCACAGTTCTGCATACATGCATGCTTCATACTCCTATATATATTTGCTTGAGTAGATAGTATCACTACTTTCTAGCATTATATCATCCACTGTTAGTTAAACATGTTTTTGAATTTCACTTTGTTGAAGACCTGAAGCTATTTGAAAAGTTCTGTTTAGTTTATAGAGCACCTCCAAGGAGACCAAAGACTCTTCATGGGAGGGCACACTACTATAGTTTGCCCACCGTTTCTAGATCTCTCCTTGGCATTTTGCCAAGAATAGTCGATTCATGCTGAAGGGGAGAAAGAAATGAAGGATGTACGAATTGGTTGCCAACATGCGAAATCACGTGCTTTCTTGTCTGTCGCTGTACTTTTTTTTTGTTGTCGCTTTTTTGCATTATTTTTTATTATTAATTTTTATGATGGATCCAGTACAGTCAACAAGTTATATTGTTAAACGTTTCAGTAGCTCTTTCAAAAGAATATTGAATAATGTGCTGACATTCTGCGAAAAAGAATCGTCTCCTTGCTCCCCTTTCTCAAGTCATAAAACGTGCAAGTGCAATTGCGGGCGTATCGGGGTCGACTGTTAAAAGAATTCGTAGGGAATCAAAAGGTGAAGGTAAGCCAAAATTTAAATCTCCTAAAAAAAAAAAAAAAGCGCCAGAGTAAAGAAAACGATCGAAACCGTAGCTTTGAATGATTTTGATGTAGACGTTGTAAGTAGAACTATTCACGAATTTTACGTGGTCGAGAAAAGAGTGCCAGGTTGTTCCGAAATTGATTCCTGTGCTTAAAGAAAAAATTAATTTTCCTTGGAAAAGAGAAACTTTAAGGAAAATACTTAATGAAATCGGATTTTGTTTTATAAAGTCCCAGAATAAAAGGAAACTTATCATGGAGCGAAGTGACATTGTTTTATCTAGAATGCAGTATTTGAGAGCAATAAGATGTTTCAGGAAGGAGAAAAGACCGATTGTGTATCTAGATGAAACTTGGATTAATAGTAATTTAACTTATGGAAAATGTTGGCAGTCTAAGGAAGAATGTGGAGTGCTGCAAACCGGAAATGCCTCGCAGCGCATAATAATTTTGTGTGCGGGTGGAGAAATGGTTTTTTTTTTTACCGAATTCAAACTTACTATACAAAGCCAATTACCATAGGCAAATGAATTCTACGATCTTCGAAAAGTGGGCAGAAGAAAAATTGATTCCAAAACCTTCCTAAAAATGCTGTTGTTATAATTGATAATACTTCATATCACTCAATTCGATTAAGCAAAGTTCCAAATTGGTCTAATAAGAAGCAAGTTCTTATGGATTGGCTCTCTGCAAATAATATTTCTCATTCCCCAGATATGCTAAAAATTGAATTGCTTAACTTGGTCAAAAGAAACTCGCCCACAACTAAACTATTTAAATTCGACACGATGCTCAAAGAGCATGGATTTCTAGCTTTGAGGCTACCACCATATCATTGCAATATGAATGCTATTGAGTATGTTTGGGCAGAAGTGAAAAGTTTCATTCGCCATCGCAACGTAACTGGAGATATTGACATGTCGAAACTTTTTAAGCTTTCAGAACAGGCGATTGAAAGTATTACGGTTCAAAACTGGGGAAAATATTGCTTTCATGTCACCTCATTGGAAAATATGTATTGAGACAGAGACAGAATTATCGAAGAATTATGCGAACCTTTGGTGATCAGTTTAAGTGATGGCGATTCAGACATGATTCAGATGACTCTGAAGATTAAAAGGATTTGATAATGGTATTTTTTTCCAACCTTTTTTTGCATGGGTTTGTTAAAAGAGTCACAACAAGTCATAAATAATTAATCGGTTTAGGACATTAAAGTGTCTCAGTTCTCTCAACTGTAAGTTTAGAATATCTAAGTTCATTTGAAAAAATTTCTGTTTTTCTGTATAATTATTTTTATTTTATAGAAAACTTTCTTAAAAATAAACTTAGTTAAATTTTTGTTTTATGCTATACCTTTTTTAATTTTGTTAATACTCTACATACATTTTTCCAACTGTTATACAAGCAAAATAGTTACCTTAAAAACTACAATGTTCGTAAAAGAAAAGCTAAATTTTCCGACCTGTAATAATAAACAAACACACCCCAGAAGGCAGATTGATTACCCTATTATCGGAATGGATTCTCCTTTTTCTGACATGCGCAGAAGTGTCGAGGGACCTCTAATCGGTGGGCGAACTATACCATCAAAATCCAACTATCTATCACCCACCACAATAGTTTTTTTTTTTTTTTTTTTTTGTCTGCAGATTGATTACTTCTCAGAACTTTGATATGGGCATGCATTCTGAATGATTAAGATTCGGACAGCGACATGACATAAAGTTTCACTTATTTCCAGGAAGAGATGATTGACATGACTACTGTTAGTAGCATGTAAGTGAGGCCATATTTATCATGTTTCAAGTATTTGATGTAATTTTAGTGTCTTGGATTCTAATCTTAGTAGACCAGACTGGTCCAAATTAAGTTAGCTGATAAGAACAATGTACTTGATAAACACCATGTAACGATAGAGCAGTTAATTTTTCCTTGATGGAGAATAAAAAAGAAGACAACTTATAAAATAGTTCGAAGGTAGTGTATAAATGAAATTTGTGAAGTACTTGTGCTGTTCAGTCTAATGCCTCTTTAAAGTAGGGTATGGCAACTCTTAACATATGATTGTAGTCTGGTTGAGGAATGAAATGATGTCTGTCAAGGATTCTCTGAACAATGATTGCTCATATTCATTAGCAATCATAGGGACTTATTTTGTGTAGTTTTTCCAAAAAATGAACACTTGAACAAATTGAGTAAGCTTGGTCATAAGAGTTTTGGGAAAGCTAATCCTCTGTGATGTATGATGATGACAATGTGAAATGGATGGATGTGTCAATCAGCAAAAGTTTTTAATAGTTAATTGTTTTTTTTTTTTTTTGTAACAGTGCTTCCATTGATGTGGAAACTGTATCCACCTAGAAACATCTAAATGATTGATAAGTAACAGAATAGTGTTTAAGACAATTTGGGGAAATAGAAATAGGAAAATATGTTTGTACATTTTGTAAATGTCTCTGATGACAAGATACTCTGATCATAGAAGCATTTCCTGATGCAATCTTAAATTTGAATACTGGCCAAACAGTAGCTAAAAGGACTGTCACAGTGCTGGTGACAAACAAATTTTACTCACCCATAGTATGAATTATGGTAAAAAGTTATATAAGGCCTTCAACACCTCGTAGACTGGCAACAAACTTCTAATATTCATAGGTGTTATGATGAGCTCAAAAGGAAGATAGTCGAATCTAAAGAAATATCCCTTTACTAACAGATGAAACAGAGATTGAAAATTAGCTTAATTTACTAAAAAGGACTTTTGTCAACAAGTTTCTCTCTTAAGAAAATTGATAAATTTATCTCTCGCCGTCGTTCTCCTACTACTGAAGATTCTTCTTCCCCAAGAGCATTCATATCTTTACCATACATCAGCTCTCCCCCCCCCCCCAAAAAAAAAAAACTGGCAAAAATTCTTAGGAAATTCGACATTAGAACGTGTTTCACTACGTTTCCAAAACTTCGATCAATACTAAGTAGACCTAAAATAAAACATCTACCTCTCTCCAGTATCCAGGAGTCTACAAGATCTTGTGTGAATGTGGCAAACCATATTATGGTCAGATAAAAGGATAGATAAAAATCTATCCTTTTATGATGAGCTCGAAAGGAAGATAGTCGAATCTAAAGAAATATCCCTTGATTCATTCCATATAAACAACAGTCTTAGCTACAATATTTCTGATGCACACATTGCCACTGTCCAATACTGGCGCACTCGTGACAACTCTCACATGTAGCCAACTTTAATTGGAATTCCAGCACACGTTCCTGTTTTAAACTGTACTTCGGTATTTTATATTAGTTCTGTTGATGTAATTTTATTATGTCTCTGTTATTTTACATAATTCTTTGTCTTTGATACCTGAAGAAGTTAAATTTTGTTCAACGAAACTAGTATCTCAGCATTAAACTTTATTCTTTTTATTCTCGGTATTATAGGTATTCAAACTAATTTTTTCATAACATTATCTGCCGAGTAAATATGTATGCCAATATATATATATATATATATACAAAGGAAAATCGTGGAATCGAGGGAAATCCTCCTTAATCCTGAACATTTGAACAGCAATTTAAGTTACAACATCCCTGATAGCCATACTGCAGTTGTTCAATACTGGCATTCTCGAGAACTTACAAGCATGCACGCAACAGACAATGGCGCGTTGGATAGAACAACTTGAAAAATACGTTTTTTATGTCAATTATGTATTGCATTTTTGCCTGTAATTCTCAGTTTTTTTGTAACTTCAATTTTTATTATTGTGTTCTACCTTTAGTGGATACCTGATGAAGGCTGTAAAAGGCTGAAACTAGTTGTATCATTCTCATTAAAACTTAATATTTTATCTCGGTTTAAAGTCATTAAATATCTATTTTTAAAATATATGTACATGTGTGTGTGTATCATCATGTTCTGAACAAATTTATGTACAGGCTTTTTATGTCCTGTTCCTGCTCTGTAGATGAGGTTGATCTTTCATCTTAATCTTGGACATCCACAGTCTCTTCTTCCTGTGGTTTATATTCTAGTGCTTGTTTAGGAATCCTATTGTTATTCATTCTTTCTATGTGGTGTAGTCAATTTTGCTGGTATTCCTCTATTTCTTGTGTGGTGTTTTTTGTATCTAACATCATGTTTTTTGTAACTTGTTTTAGAATCCAAGTTTCACTTCCAAATTTGATAGATATTTTAGTGGTCATAATATGTAATCTTAATCGAGTTTCTTTAGTCATTTGTTTTCCAAAATTTCTTTTAATTATGCCATTCATTTTATTGATGGAATTTTATGTGTAAAATTAATTAAATTAATGTAGACTTTCTTAATATAGAAAATTTCAAATGCAGTTGGAACTGATGTCATGTTTACACACACACACATACACACACATGGGGTGTTTCAGGAGGAATAGTAAATATTTTTGTAGGTGGTAGTATCGATTATTCTGAGTAAAGTTTATATGAACGTATCCAGTTGTTGATGGATACGGAGCTACAGCTGTTTGAAAGGTGTACAACTCCGATGCATGCACAACTCTCTGTAAATCAGGTGACCAGCATGCAACTCTCTGAATCAGATGTGATCAAGAAACAGTTATGTTATAACCTGATACCATTTCATGTCAGAAGTGTTGCTAAGAATGTCACACACCTCTGTACATGCTGAATATACTGGTATGATGTTTTTTACAGTTTTTGTAATGGAAGTGCTGTTGCTGCTTGTAGAAAATACCTTCAACAGTTTCCTAACCACAGAGTACTGGATTCAGGAATGTTTACTAGTGTTTACAACAAATTGCACAAGACTGGTACTGTTCCCAGCAGTCATATTTCTTCTGCACATGGAAATGAACAAAATGTGGATGAAGTAGAACACATTCTTCAGCCAGCAGAACATAGTCCTACTACAAGCACACAGAAAATTTCTGCATATATTGGTATTACACATACAAGAGTATAGTGAACATTACGTGAGCAGGGTTTATATCCATTTGACATACATTGGGTACAGCACTTTCTCTCAGGAGATGAAGACAGGGATTGGAATTTTGTCGGTGGGTAAATGCCAATTGCCAGTTAATTTTATTAATACTCTTCACCAATGAAGCTACTTTCACCTGCTACGGTATCAACAACAACCATAACTGGCGGTGATCTGACAAAAATCCACATACCACTGTAGAAACAAACTCCACCATTGTTTCTCTGTAATTGTGTGGTGCAGTATGATTGACAATCACTTGATTGGGCCTGTTGTGATACTAAATTGTCTTACAGGGCTCATTTATCTAAAATTTCTACAAAATGAACTTCCACAACTATTTAGGAGGATGCTCCCTTGGCTACAAGGATTGTATGTTCTTTCAGCACGATGGAGTTCCTGCACATTATAGCTGCCAAGTGACACAATATCTAAATCGAACTTTCCCTGAACAATGAATCCGCCACAGTGGTCCTGTTCATTGACCACTAAGGTCTCCAGACCTCACTCCCTTAGGTTTTGGTTTGCGGGAATGGATGAAAAGCGAAGTATACAAAGAAAAGGTAAATACAAGAGACGAATGGATCGCTCATATTATGGATAATGCTTTCCTCATAAAAGAACATCAAGACTACCTCAAAAGAAAAATGTACTATTACCACAAGAGTTGCAAAGTACATTGAGGTTGGTGGTGGAATTTTCGAACATTTGTTATGAAGTGTAAATTACAGTATTTGTCAATTGTGTGCTTTGTATCATTCAAACAGTCAATAAATACAAACAATAAGTCATTTATCATTCTTTAATACCTCATAATAGATTTTTACATGCCAGTTCCAAACACCTGTATCTCTGCATCCACTAGCAATTGGACATGTTTATGTGATCTTTTTAATTACTCAGAATAATCAATATTGCCATGTACCAAAATATTTACTATTCCTCCTGAAACACCCTGTATATGTATATTTATTTGCTTTTGAAAATTTACTTTACATAAATCATTTGGGTTCTGCAACAAATGAGAATTTGAAAGAGAATGTTAGGATAATATACTCTCGGGTCTCTCGTTATGCAGATTTGAAGTTATGCGGTGCACGCTCACAGATATGAGACCTTTTGACACTTCTCTGCATGTCAACAGAAGGAGAATCCATTCCAATAATAGGGTAATCCAGCGTTTCCCAAACTTTTCCTACAAACGGAAACACTTCACAAATCCTGAAATTTTCATGATTATTTTGTAATGTATTCATTAATAATTAATTGTTAATTTAGCTGATTTTTTATTATTAATTAATTAATTAATTAAATTTGGCCCAATGGAGAAAAAAAAGCACCAAAGAAAATAAATTTCTTTGGAAATGAAAATTGCAATTTTAGATCGCTTAGCAAAAGGAGAGGGATCTACGGTGATTGGTAAGCCTTTTAATTTAGGCGAATCTACTATAAGAGCAATTAAAAAAGAATGGAGTCGCAATAAGAAAATCTGTCATTTCTGACCCAAAACTAAGTACCAAATTATCATCGTACTCGAGATGCTTTATTAGAAAACACGGAACGAGCGCTCATAATTTGGATTGAAGAATTAACTCAAAGAATTCCTATAAGTGGTTATTTAATTAAACAAAAAGCTCTTCGGTTTTTATGAACAGATGAAGCAATTGGAGCCATTTTCTTCTGCTTCCCAGGCTGATAAAGAATTTTGGGCTAGCAACAGATGGTAAACCGGATTTTTAAAAAGTAATGCACTTCATAACATAACGATTACAGGCGAGGTTGCAGCAGCAGATGAAGAAGCATACAAAAATTTTCAAGAGAAGTTAGACAAAATTATTGAAAATGGTGGATATTGTCCCAATCAAGTGTTTAACACTGACAAAAAAAAGGATTGTTTTGGAAGAAAATGCCTAGTCGCACTTACATCGCAAAGATCGAGTAACGTTGTTACTTTGTATCAATGCATCAGGAGATTGAATGTTGAAACCCTCCTAGTAAATCGATTTCTAAGACCACGTGCTCTAAAAGACAAAGATGTAAAACAGCTGCCAGTACATTGGATGGCTAATACAAAGGCCTGGGTAGCAACTGCTGTATTTACTGAATGCTTCAATAATTGCTTTGTACCAGAAGTGGAAACATACATGAAGCAAAAAGCTCTCGATTTTAAAGTTTTATTGATTGTTGACAATGCACCAAGTCATCCGCATTTAGAACATCCAAATGTGCAGCTAGTGTTTTTTCCACCCAATACAACAAGAATTATTCAGCCATTAGATCAAGGTATAATTGCTACTTTTAAAAAATATTAAGTTAAGCACTTTTAAATTTATATTGGATAAACTAGAAAATGAATCGTTAACAGTAACTAACGTTTGGAAAAAAATTTTCTATTTTGGACTGCTTAAATCATGTTGCATCTGCTATCACTGAAATAAGACCACAAATTTTAAATGCTTGCTGGAAAGCAGCTTGGCCTGGATGTATTGCAAACATCTACATTATCAGATGAAATCATTACACTGGCACATGAAATTGGTGGAGAAGTTTTGATACATTTAGCCAAAATGATGTAGACGAATTGCTTGTAGATAATGCCTTAAGTGATGATGATATTATTGGATATCGATTAACTTTAGATATCGTTGAAGATCCAGAAAACGATAGTAAAGTGGAAGAAAAACCTGTCCCCCCCTCACTGCAAAAATAATTCGAGAAGGTCTTGAACTGTGAAATAAATTGGAAAATCATTTTCTTGTTAATGACACAAATTCTGAATCAACCTTTAAATTCCAAAGTTTAATCACTGATTACATTGTCAGAAGAAAGAAATCAGCACAGAACGAGGGTGAAGCTAATTCTGTTTGTGAAGAACCATTGCCTTTATCATACAGATCTGATGTGCTGACTATCTCTTCTGGGGATGAAAGTGATTTTGCACCAGTTCGCAAACGTTGTTGAATATTGTCTTTATCATCTATTATCATCGTTGAATAGCGATGATAATTCTGATGACAAAATGTTTTAAAAAAAAAATGTTACTTTTCAATAAAATTAAATGAATAAAGCTTTAAAACAAACTTAGGCATTCCTATTTTCCTGAATTTTCATAAACTTTTTTATGCAGTTTTAGGTTTATTTTAATTCATTGCTTCGGTTTTATGCAGTTTTAGAAAATTATGGAACGTATCCCTGATTTTTCAGCGTAAGTTAGGCCTTTTTGTGCGATTTTTTTTATATGCGGTTTTCTGTGGAACGTATCTACCGCATAAAAAGAGACCCGACTGTATTTAGTTAGATACTGTATTTATTGCTACAGTAAAAACATCGTTTTCCATGCATGTTTGAAGTATAGTATCCTGTAAACTAAATCTAGTACATACATTGTAAATGTCTCTGTACTGTTTTTAGTGATAATATAATAAAATAACTTATTTCTTACATCTGTAATATGTGTCTGTTGGGAAGGATATGTTTTTCACTATACAGGATATTTTCATTCCAATCTTTGAAAATAATAGACACAATGAGTTAAAATTCATTCAGTCTTCAATAAAACTAAACCCTATATGTTATATAAAAAGAGGATTGCATTTGGTGATCGTCAATGAAATAGTAGCATACGCAGGATATATTTGATTGTTAAGATAGAAGAACTGCTGACAAAAAGGAAAAAAAAAAGTGATAATTATAGAATTCTAGAACAGGTGGATAATTCTGATGATAAATCATTCTGACATAACTTGTGTCTCATTATTGCTAGTTTACATAATCACACCTTTCAGTGTAAATATACTAATCAAATATAGGATTCTATTTAATGATTGGTTCCTAATACATCCCGAGATAAATACCCCCCCCCCCCAATGCAGATTTGGTTATGATTGAAGAACCATCACAATATGTATGGCACATCCACCAACATGCAATATGAGATACACCAATATAAGAGGAAATATCTCGTTGTCAGTCAAGGACAGTCTGAGAAGTTTCTTCTCACCCCAGTGTGAATCTGTTAATATCAAGATAGTAATCAACAAAAAGAAGAGCAACAAGGCAAAAAAATACAGAAAGACAAAGTTTTTATAAACCAAGAATAAAGAAGAACTGAGTGATTTCAAGAAAAGTAGCACAAAATGTTATCTTTTGTGCTACTTTTCTTGGAATATTTATTGGTATAATTTTTGGTTTATCAACTTTGAGTCTTAATGTAACATGAATAAATTAAAGGTGCCTTAGAATTTTTGTATTGTTACAAAAAAACAATCTATTTTTTAAGAATTTTTTATTTTTAATTTTTATTAATACATACAGCATTATTTTAGAAAAAATTATACACAGGAGATAAGAAATCTACAAATGAAAAAAAAAAGTGGTGGTGGGGAGGGGGGTCTTCTAGGCTGTTCTTCTTCGAGCAACAGAAGATTTTCATAAAAGTCAAAAGGGAAGGCAAAAGAAGAAACAGTGAAAAGAGAAGCTAAACAAAAATAAATTTTTGTGGCAAATATACACAAGCGAAACAAAAGGCTGGCTATGATTCTTACAAATTACAAAGAATAATCTTACAGCCAAACAAAAATTATAGGAAGAGCTTGGAGAATTTATGGAAAGTAGTAGTAAGATAATCAAACCCTTTTATAAAGTCTTGAAGGATATCAAGAAAGAAAAGGACTTTCTGGTAAAATTCAGCAAGGGGAAAGATGAAACAATTCTGGCTAGGAAAAAAAATATTAGGAATAAATGGAAAGAATACTTCAGGATTATTAGAACATTCAGAAACAGGAGAAGATAGCATTAGAGAAAGTACAGAAGAGAGTGTCATGGAGATTACATAAAAGTAGGGAATTTTGTGTAATCTGTCTTTTATGTTTTTGATTTTGCATAATAAACAAAATCAGATGTGGATTTAACGGAAAATCAGAGGATTTTGTATTAACAAGGAGGAAATGGATATGGCTATTTGTAAAATTAAAATTGTGAAATTACTAAAACATATAACTTTTGCAGTGTTAGAAAAAAATGTACATGGGGCAAGCTGGTATGATATTGTTAAGTGTATTAAGGCTTGTTTTGAAGAAAAATCAGAAGATGTGAGACTACATTTCCATCATTGTACCAATTCAAAAAAAAAAAAAGGGATAACAGATTATCAGAACCATAAAGATATTTCACATGTTAGCATACCAAGAAAAATCTGGGTCCTGATACTATAAGCGATTACAGCTTTTGAAAGTCACTGCAGTTTCCAACACCAAAAACAGGCACTCAGGATCAAATTTTTACTCCATCAGATAAAGTAAAAAAATAAAAATAAATAAAAGTGGAATATGCAAAAGAAGCTAACCTATGCATTTTTAGATTTTAAAAAAATCTTCAAAGGGGTATTGTGGAATGAACTGGTAAGTACTACACAAAAGGAAGGTGAAAGAAAGTTTTATCTAGAGAATTCAAAGTCTCTTCCAAAAACTGGCAGAACTGTATAAGAACTGGCAATGGCAAATCAGGGAATTTTAATGACAACTGCAGAGATAGACACTCAGGGACTGAGTGTGCATTTCTGTGATGGATTGATATCAAGATCTGCAGAGCAAAAATCCAAGTGTTTCAGATAGAAAATTGGCTGATGAAACTTGGAAGTCTCAGAATTGGTTTTCTTTGGTGTTGGAGACCTTTAACATAATTAATCATCATCATTAAATCCCTAATATGTATATGATGTTATTCTTTTCTTTCAGCTTAATGGATCATTTAGATCTAATGCTGCCATCACTAGATTTTGCCATTTGTCTCTGTTATAAGCTACATATGATGGAAAGGGTTCATCCAGCTGTCTTAAATCTCTCATTGCTACATCCATCCATCTTGTTCAGGGTCTTCATGTGGGTCTTTCTTGTCAGTTTTATTTGTAAGTACTAGTTTGATTAACTGGCCATCTGTTCTCAAAATGTGACCAAAGAACTCTTCTTTTGCCTCTTATAAATGGTAGGATGTTGGATCTTTGAAACGGGTTACATATTTCCTGTTTGTACATATGTACATGACACAGAATATAATGATAGTACTGTGTGAAAAGTTTACATTATTACCCTTTCTATCAAAGTTTTTCTCCAAATTAATCTGTTATCTGTAAGGACTCTAATATTGTATTTTGTATTTTGGTCTTCCTTTGGGTCTTTTTCCTGGCATCCTGTCAAAAAACACTTGTTTAGCTGACCTTTCCTCCCCATTCTATTTAAAGGAAAGTAATACTCATCACACATCCTGAATGCTAATAATGTCAGGTTCCTTCCTAATATTCTATTTTTAATATGATACTGGCATTGACTCCATCTGTTTGCTTTGTCTTATCTTTCTCAGAACTATCATAATCTATAGTCACCAGTTTTGTTTCTAACCCAGTTCTCAAATCCAGTAGTTACAATTGCCATTAATACCATCTTGCATGCAGCTAATGTAGTGTTTTGACTAATTTCATTCTTTATTCCATATAAAGTTTAATCATTTGAAAGTTTACCACACCAGATTTGCTAATTCTGTTCTCTATTTCCATATTTGATTTGTGATATTTGCTAAAAATCTCAGTAGCTAAAACGTTTTGCTTGTATAGGTTCTCCATTCAGGATGCAGTTGATGTGTTCACTGTTTCATGCCTATTTTCAGTCTTCGTCTTTTTATTGATTTTCATGTCATATTTGATATAGCAGTTATTTAATATCCAAAAATTCCTAGCACCTAAATTGGCAGTTGCCCTTAAAAGAATATAAAAAAAAATGTTAGCGAGCTAAGCTATGTAAAGCAACTAACCAAAAAATCATGGGAAGAGTTTTGTAAGACCATAGGAAGATAAACATCAGTAAGCTGGTAAAATGTTCTGGAGGCTGTTGAAAAGCTTAAAAATGGCGAAAAAAGTGAGTAAAAGGAAGCAGACATGATAATGCATACATAAAAACTGAAAGTAAAGATTTTCCAGATATCTAGCATAGTTACTTTTGAAAGATTGTTAATTTATTTTGTGCGAAAAATAAATGAACCAAGCAAAACATTAGTAGAAAATATTCAAGAGGAATTCACATAGGTCTACATATTAATAGTAGAAAAAGATGATATTCGACCAGAAATGACCAATGTGGAGATATAAAAATTTTGCTGTAGCATAACTCAGAAGACCTGGTCATGAGGCAAATCATGATGATTAGAGTAAATATCAAATAACTCCCATCTATACCAAGAGGAATAAAACTGAATGTTTTACTCCTCCAGTTGACTATAATGAGAACTGACTGCATTTTAGAGCATTCCAGTTGCTCTGCCATAATTCTCATGTGAGGATTGGATTCAGTCAGATGGCCAGATGAGTCTTCTCCATTCTTTATATAAGTTTATTACTTGGAGCTCCAGGTAAGATTTATGCAAGCATACTTGAGAAGAGGCTAAAAAAGTGTGGAATTTGCAGAAGTACAAGCTGGGTGCAGGCCAAATAGAGGTTACAAGTTCAGATTTTTGTTTTATAGCAAATAATTGAGAAATCATAAGAATATAAGAATGATCTGAACTTAAGTTTTATAGATCTAGAAAAAGCATACAGCAAGGTGCCCAGAGCAAAGCTTTTCAAAATACTATATCAGGGGTGGCCACAACTTGTCTCTTCATGATCTACCAGGAAAAAATAAACAAAAAGAGAAGAGGAGACAACAAAAAGAGGAAACAAAATAAAAAAAAATGGAGGAGAGAAAAACAGGGTTAAGAAAAATTACTGCACTAAAAAAGTTTAATGCAAAACACATTAAATGATGTTTACGTTGAACAATTAGAATAATTATAAAGTTGAAACACACTAATTTTAGTTATTTACTTGTAGAGACCTTCCTTGTATCCATTTTCTTAGTGAGCTCCTTAAAATTAGGTATGTAATTAGTCAAAGCAGTTCTTACAAGATCGTTCCAATCTCGCCATGCGCTCACTCACTTACTGCCGTACCATCACATTGGTCAAAGGTTGCGACTCTTCTAAGTCTTACCAGAATTATTTTGGCTCCAAAAGGATGCGTATTTGGCCACCCCTGTACTATATTTGTATGGGGTAAATAGAACGTTATAGCGTTATATACATAGTCTATATTTAAGTTGTAAATCTGCAATTGGAATTCAAGGAAATTCCTTGAACTGCATAATTCAGGTCCTCTAAATTATGCAGTTTAGCTCTATTAATCTTTTATAACTTTATACACTCAATTCTCACTATAAGAAACACCACTGTAGTTCCTTTGGTCCCTCCAGTTGACTATAATGAGAACTGACTGCATTTTAGAGCATTCCAGTTGCTCTGCCATAATTCTCATGTGAGGATTGGATTCAGTCAGATGGCCAGATGAGTCTTCTCCATTCTTTATATAAGTTTATCTAGCTTTGACTCTTAAACAATCCCCCCCCCCTCCAAGAGTACCAGGATGATATTTTGTGAATCTTTTTCTTTTGTGGTGCAGAATAAAGTATCGGTTATTTCATACATGTCATTGTTTAATAAAAATAAAATTTATAATTAATTTATTAATATCAGATTAATTTATAATTAATCTGATATTAATAAATTTTTAGACATTTCAATTTAAACTAATGATAATTGGCATGCGTAGATGCTAATATTACTGTCTTTAGTTTTACTATATTTGGAGTTTGTGCTTGTTTTAATTAAGGTTTAATTTTAAGATTTTAAAATTAAAAGTTAATTTTTAAATATTAAGGTTTTAAAATTGAAAGTTTTAATTTTTTAAATATTAAGGTTTTAATTGATTTTAATTGCATTCATCCATCCATGAACATTGTGATTTATTGAAACATTGCAGACAAAAAAGATATTTGAAAAATATATTTGAAAATTCTTTTCATTGTATGGTGGCATTCTTAGAGTAAAATGAGTATCATTGACATGTTATTTAAATGAATTTTGAATACTTAGTTATTTGCATTACAAATTGTTTTGCAAGGATTCTATAGCTATTACATTTTATACATTGTAGAAATATGTCCTTATACTTGATCAATTTTTGATTTCAATTAATCAGCTACAAGTTAAATGTTATGTTTGTCAGTGAAAATTGTAATCTGACTTTTACAAATACTTTTGTGGACTCTAGCCTCAAATCATCATCTTAAGTGGCATCTGTATTGAAGGTTCGCAAATATGGATCTATCCATAATACAACACTGCAGCTAATACTGCACAGGAGTCCCATGAACCAAGAGCAGGGGAAATTTTCCCAATGTAATTTTTGACTGTAGATTTGGTAGTGTTCATGGGGCTGGTTTACCTGTTCTGAGGGGTGAAAAACCCTCTGGCTTCTTATGAAACCAGCTAACTAACCTTTAGTTGAAAAAGACCAGATAAAGGTTCCTCATGTCATGAATGGGAATCAAACCCAGGTCTTTCTGACCATAGGGCTTTGTCTATACTGACTGAGCTATGCAGACTTTTACCTCAAATAATCTGTGAAATATATTTTAAATGAAACTTTTTTTTAACGATTTATTAATGTGTGAAAGATTGGAAAATTAATTTGGGCAGAGTTCCAGAATTAAACTCAGCTTGTAGCTGGTCACACTGATTGACTGACTGACTTAGAAATTAAATAATAAAAAAAAATAAAAATAAAAAAAGATAAAATGTCCATCATATCATAGTAAGTGGAAGAATTAAAGTGCAGGTTAGCATATTCATATAAGTATGATATTAATAAATGTTTTGCTTGTTTATGTATATTATACATCATGTGTTTAGCATAAAACAACTATAGGTAAATGTTAACTGACTTTTAGACATTGCAGAAAAATCATACTGATATCCAAGTATTTTTTCTCTAATCTGGGTACCACTGTATAATGTTAATGTATATTTAAAAATAGTTATTTGTATATGCAAAAAAAAATTATATTCTGTTAGCATCCATTACTATAAATAGTTATCTGGAATAGCTATCTTTCATTTTATTGGTAAGAGAAAAGTGGTAGCAGAAATAGCAGCAGCAGTACATTATTATTATTATTATGTGACACTTCCAAGGAGTCCAAAGACTTGATGAGGGAGGTCACCTCCTTCTACAACTTTCAATCTCCACTATGATTACCAACCATACCAAACTGCCACTACCATCATCATCTGCACCAATGCCATCTACTGCCCATCACCGCCACTAGTATTTTTTTTCTTCTGTAAATTGCATATATTCTCAAGACTGATTTGTCTGTACGTGGGTTGAAAAATCTGAGTTTCTGGGAGAAAAAAACCCTGCTACCTCTGTATGAGATCGGCTAACTCATCTTCAGCTGAAAAAGCCAATATTTGACATTAATTGTATTTACATGTATATAAATAAATCATATAGTTATTATTAATATTTATCTTTTCTCCTTAAGGTATTTTGTGTGAAAAATAATGTTTACTAAAGTTATTTTAACAGAAGAATGTGTTAAAAATGCAACCAAAATATTTCATTTTGAAATTAATTTATTTCAGAATATTTGTGTGTCATATGGAAGCATGAGAAGTTATCTTAATAATATATACAACTATACATCAGTGACAAATACTTTTGTCATAAAATTGATTATTATTATTATAAGTTAATTTATTATAATGATATGATGATAACAACAATAATAAGCCTGAGTCCCTTTGTATGTGTACATGTACTCCAGATGATAACCTTAATATAAAGGTCAAAATGTTGACAGTTATCTCATTTTATCTATTAGTTATTAGATTTTAGTTATTATTCCAACACACTATAATTTTGCTATACTGAAAGCAGCTTTTTTATTTGTATGTTTTAAAAATTCTGAAGAAATCACTGTGTATTGAGTTTTATATTTACACAAGCAAGATTCATTCAAGTTTTACGTGTGGTTTTTAGATGTAAATTAAAATAAAAAACAATTCCAGGAACTTATTAAAGAACTAAATAAAATATGAAATAATAAGTACCTTTGATATTGGTACTAAAATATTAAATTATATGTCCATTATAGCCTCAAATGATAAATATTATCAGATTATTGCATTGTTATTTGTTTTGATTTCATATAAGTATGTTTGAGAAACTTTATTTAGTTAAAGTAATCCTCCATTTCTTTAGGAATTATTCCATTTAGGAGGGGGGAAAACACCATATTTGTGTTTATAGTGACAGTCAGATCACCTATTATTACTTATAAATTAGGTTGTGAATTGTTTTGTGTATTCAAAAAATAAATTGCATAATTCAAGTCTCTGCTGAACTTAAAATAGTTACAAGAAAAATAAAAGTATTGGTTAGTGCTGTCAAATCAGACTATATTTGTCACTCTTCTAAATTCAAGAAATTATATTTCAAATTGTTTTATCATTAAACTCCTTTGCTGACAGAAAAATACTTAAAATTTGCTTAAAGAAAACTCAGATACTTAGGTATAATGAATAGCTGCGTACAGCTTGTGCATGATTATAGTTAGCAAAAGTAAATTCTGCATAGAAAGAACCATTTTACATTCTCTGCTAACAGTTTAAATGTGAAATGGTTCTTCATAAATCATGATGGTAACCTTTTGTTAGCTGTAACAGTAGCAGAGTAACATTTTTGAGACTTATAAACTATGTTGACCTCACAGAGGTGGTAGAATTTTTGTTCCCACTATTTTTTATTCATCTTGAATAACATGCAAACTGACCAGCAAATAGACAATTTAATTTACAGACATAATATACTCAGTTTATCTTAGTTACAAGGCTTAATTTAAATAATTAATTCTTGTTTGATTTTCTCTGAAATTGTATTCAATAGGTTATTAGGTATTTTGTTTTCTTTTAACTATTATATGATCTTGTTGTGTCCTGAAAAGGCTAAGAAATGTTTATTATAAAATATTCAGGTCACAACTTTAATACAACTTAGGCAGAGAATATGGAACATTGGCAACAGAATAAGTGTAAGCAGTTTGTAAATGCAAATCAATTTAAAATTTAGGAATAGTATAAAATTGTATAAAGAGCTGTTAAAAATAATCTGTATTAAGTGAGGGCCAGATGTAGAGATCAATGTAAGCTGGCAAATCCACCTAAGAACCCCCGTCTCTTGTACTAAAATAGCTAAGCCTGTGAGTCAGGGTTCAAGGGTCACCTTTGCCGTCCTGTATTATGCATAAGAAGGGAGGGAAAGAAGTACTGGAAAGAAAAACCAAAGCGCCTTCCAGGAAGAGAAATCAGGTACACGTGCGACTAAATAGAGGGAGCTAAGGAGATTGACGTAAACACGTGTGACCGCATTGGCATGCATCACGAAGATCGAGAAATACCGAGAGGAGAAAATTAAACAAAAAGGCCATGCAAGCACCATTCGAGGCTTTTTTACCCTTGGATTCCTGGTTCCAGATCTTGCGGACAGTGGTCGAGTTCGCCGTCGGAGAAGTTCCTGGCTAGTCGTGGAAGGCATTTGGTTCATCTGTTGTAGCGTTAGGAATGGGCCAAGCTATATCCTTGGACTAGGATAGCTGTGCGTTGTCGTGCGACAGAGGAACCAAATGGATGCCGTCCGGTGGTCAAGGCGACATTACCGTGCCACCTCCAATCTTTCCCGCTGAGATTCCACTCGTACAGTTCGACTGGAGATATCCTCATAGGAAACTAAACCTTGATGACCAGACAAGGCAGGAAGAAGGTCAAGGAAATTAAGATCAGAGATGGTAAGGTAGACCTTTGAATTCCTATTTCCACCTATAGAAGAGTGTGATTCCCCTAAGAGAGTATTTTGTAATGGACTAAAATTAAGGAACTGTAAGAATAGCCTATGACTTAGTACGGGCCAAGATTGTGTTAAGATTTGTTTGCCCTACGAGGCCGAGAATATCTCTGAACGAGCTAAACTTAATGTATGGAGTGTGTTATTGTGTTAATTTATGACCACGTATATTAGGATGGTATGATATTAGCCTATGAATTTATGCTGAAGATGCTTGTAATAGTGGTCAATGCAAGTTTGTATGTGTGTCTAGTGTATTAAAATTTTAACCTTTGATTTACCTTGAGAGCATTCCTATTAATATGTCTATAATGTATATTTGCATAATTCCTCAAGCTTATTAAAATGTTTCATTCAAGTACCTGCCTGATCTGCTTTTGTTTTATGAATTCAAAACTACCGCTCATAAAATGCTAACGAACTAAGCGGGTTAAACCCTTGTATATAAACTCCTAAAGTGAGCCACGACTGTGAGGAAGAAATAAGAAAATGGAGGGACAAGATTAAATTCGATCTAATTTTCATGTATCACTCTGAGAGGGTCGCCCTGGGTAAGAATCCCGTCTATCCTAGGTATTAGCTGGCACAGTGAAAAAAAAAAAATTTTGTTAATACTTATCGGGTGAACTCTATTAGATTGTTGTGTGATTAGATAAAACATAAGATATAAAGAGGCCAATGAGACTGCAAAGAACTAATGGAAAGAATACTTGGTAGAAAATTTGCACGTTTTATTTGCATGTGTGAAAGAATTAAGATAGCTGTGAAAATATTAATAAGTAAATATTTTATTAAGGGTATATAGTAGAAAGAAGGGGAGAAAGAACGTTATATCAAGTGACTTAGACGTATTGAGATAAGTAAGAATAAAGTAACATATTAGACAAAATTAAAGATAAAGACTAGCAGCGTAAGATATAGAAAAGAAATAAAAGGAAAAGTAAGGAAGTAACAATCTCACGTGCTCTGCACATTCTAATGTTGTTTATCCCCTATCTCTTCTTCTTCTGGTTGTATATCTTCTTAAGAACTACTGTTTAACAGAGCTTATGTTTTTTTTTTTTCATTTAATGTTTAATGTAAGTTGAATATGGGGTGCTTCAGGGTCAAAGCTGTATAACTGAGAGGAGACCTCCACATAGCCTTTAAAGGAATGCGGAGAACCGACCAGGGCTTCTGACCTAATGTCCAATCCTCACCTTCTCGTGGTGCACCCTGTTGAGTATCTCCCTGGATACTGAACGAACGAGGATGGGCTGTCAATTTGGGATTTAGCTGACCAAATTGTAATTCTTATTGGCTTAAACCAATATAGAAAATGATGGTACAACATGTCAAAATTTCATGCCGGCTGGGGCATCGCCTAGTTAAACAAGGACCCCGTTGTTTTCGCCAGGGAACCAGGGTGAACAGCGAAAAGTCAGCTACTGGAACAAATCTGAAAAAACACCCCAACTCAATATCACCAGAGTTAAAGATCGGTACTATCAACATAAGAAGCCTGAATGGCAAAGAAATGGAGCTAGCTGAGGAATTAGATAAGTACCAGATCGACATAATAGGGGTAACTGAAACAAAAAAAAAGACAAAAACTGGTGAGATCTTTCTGAGCAATAAATACAAAATGTTATATATGACAATCAAGGAAGAGAAGGAGCAACCATAGTATTCAACACAAAATATGAGGCTAATCTTCATGAATGGTAGGCAGTCTCAAGTAGAGTGATGTGGGCAAATATCAGAATGGGGAATTGGACAATGAGATTTATTTGTGCCTATGGTACCACAGAAGGTTCAAAGAAGGTAGAAGTGGAGGAATTTTTGGATGCTTTAGAAAGAGCAACTGACACAATGAAAAAGGAAAAGTTGGTCCTTTTTGGGAATCTAAATAGCAGAGTAGGAAATGATTGTCAGACAAAAAAAAATATTTTGGGAAAATTTGGAGAAAAGAGCAAAGCTAATAATAATGGCAAATACTTGTTGTATTTCTGCTCAGAACATGGACTGGTTATTACTAACACCATGTTCCAACATAAAAATGTGCACAAATTCACATGGAGAGAAGAGGCAAGAAATAAGAAAAGTCTCATTGACTATGTTATTGTTGATAGGGATGTTTTCTCCCTGGTGCAGGGCACCAGAGTGTACAGAGGATTTGAAATTGGAGATGATCACTATTTAGTCTTGAGCAGGATAAAATTGAATTTCATATTGAAAAGAATGAAAAGAATGACATGTAAGAAAGTTTTAAAGTGAATAAAAGTTGAGCAGCTCTCAGATGTGAACTGTAGACTAAAATACACAAAGATTATTGAAGAAAATATGAAAGAGTTTGAGAACAGGAACCGAACTTTAGAGATTCAGTGGCAAGCTTTGAAGAAAACCTTGATTGATTCAGCCAGAGAGGCATGTGGTGAGGTTGTCTGCAAGGATAGAAAAATCAGAACCCCATGGTGGACACAGGAAGTTAAAGAGGCAGTGAAGGAAAAGAAGAAAGCATATCAAAAGTTCCTGGCAAATAAGTCAGCTTGTGCTCTTAGAGAATACAGAGACAAATGTAAGAAAGCTAAACACTGTGTAAAACTAGCTAAACAAAAGTCATGGGAGGACTTTGGTAAGAACATAGAAAATAAATATCAAGAAAGTGGTAAGATATTCTGGAGGTTGTTGAAGAAGCTTAGAAATGGAGGAAAGAGTGCTGTAAAAGAAGTTAGAGATGATAAAGGTGACATGAAAATAGGAGAAAAAGATATCCTTGAAGTATGGAGTAATTACTTTCGAAAAATTGCTAAATGAAACAACCAGTGATAGCACAGTGGTAAAAAACACTCAACAGGCATACAGTCAGAAATACATATCCATACTTGAAGTATGGATATGTAAGCCTTGAAATGTGGTAAGTCAGCAGGAGTAGATGATATTCGAACAGAAATGCTGAAGTATGGTATAAAAGTCTTGCAGTGGCTGCACTGCATAGTTCAGAAGGCTTGGACACAGGGACGAATTCCAGATGATTGGAGTGGAGCTCTCATAGTACCCATATATAAAAAGGGAAATAAAACTGAATGTGAGAATTACAGTGGTATTTCCCTACTGAGTGTTGCTGGTAAGATATATGCAAGTATACTTGAGAAACAGTTGAGAAGAATTGTAGAAGAAAAGCTTGGTGAAGAACAAGCTGAATTTCGGCCAAATAGAGGCTATCAAGATCAGATCTTCACTTTACGACAAATAGTGGAGAAATCATGGGAATATAACAAACATCTCTATTTGAGTTTTGTAGATCTGGAATAGGCATATGATTAGGTGCCAAGAGAGAGAAGCTATTCAATACGCTACAGTTATATGGTGTCAATGGGGCATTATATCAAGCAATAGTTAGTCTTTATTTGAGTTGTAAGTCAGCAGTTAGAATTGAAGGAAATACAGGAAGACGGTTTAATGTTAAATCTGGTGTGAGACAAGGATGTACATTATCCCCTCTGTTATTCATTATCTATATGGATCACATTATAAAGGAAAGTGGTATTAAACATGATATCACAATTGTAGATGTTAATGTCAGCTCTTTGTTTTATGTAGACGATGTTACACTTATCAATAAATCTGCTACTAGTCTGCAAGATTCCTGACTAATTGAATAACTGTTGCAATAGATATGGTATGAAGGTTAGCGATAAAAAGACAAAGACAATGAAAATATGCAGAATAGTTGAAAATGTCAACTGCATTGTGAACAGAGAACCTGAAGAACAAGTAAAACATTTCACCTCCTTAGGTACGATTTTTAGTGAAGATGGTAAATTAAATATGGAAATAGACAACAGAATCTGGTATATTAAGAAGTCA
Source organism: Typopeltis vanoorti (assembly GCF_054136105.1). Taxonomy (NCBI): domain Eukaryota; kingdom Metazoa; phylum Arthropoda; class Arachnida; order Uropygi; family Thelyphonidae; genus Typopeltis; species Typopeltis vanoorti. Next base: position 97,111,918 of record NC_143565.1, read on the forward strand.
ATTGAATAAATTCATATGGCATAAGAGAGAAATTAGTCGGATCACTAAATTAGCTGTATACAAGACAGTATTCAAACCAGTTTTAACTTATGGATCTGAGAGCTGGGTCAGAAGTAAAACACTTGACCAAAGACTAGATACTGCAGATATGAGAATTCTGAGAAAGATTAGAGGCGTGAACAGATGGAATCAATGGCAATATCATATTAAAAATGAGGATATTAGGAAAGAACTTGACATTGTCAGCATCCAGGAATGCATTAGCAGAGCTAATCTCAGGTGGTATGGTCACTTAAACAGAATGGGTGAGGAAAAATTAGCAAAACAAGTGCTCTCTGCCAGGTTGGCAGAAAAACGACCCAGAGTAAGACCAAGATATACGTAGATTGATACGGTACAAAGTGGCTTAGACAACAGAAATATGTGATCTGATAATATTGGAGTGTTGACAAGTAACAGACTGATCTGCAGGAAAATTGTAGATAGGAAGTTAGTAATGATGTAAATTTTCATGTGGTACTATCATATCCTGTACACCCCTTGAGGGTTCATGTCAGGAATTTGATAATGATGTAAGTTGAATAAAACAATTTTTTTATTTTATTTTTTTATTTATTTTTATAATTGGTTTATATAGTAATTAAGCTTGACTTCAAGTTGCTATGTGTTATACTTGAACAACTATATATTTCTCTCCTACCGTTTGGAAGGATAATCTATATAGGGAAGATTCCCTCTCTCCAATTATAGAAGAGAACATATTTTCAGTTATTATTATTATTATATGGACATCTCTATGGAGAGTGAAGACTCATCAGAGAAGACTTTCACTGACCATTATTGGAATAATTATAATACTTATAGAATTCATTGTCAAATTCTGGTGATAATCATTGTCAAATTTAGGATGCAGTAGATAGATGACTGCCCTTCTCTTAAAGGTTGGAAAACAAAACCCATTTCTATCTTAGTACAGTTACAGTGATTACATCTAATCATCCCTGAGCTATACCAGGCCAGAAGAATAGAATAACCTGATGCCAAAATCAGGAGAACATCAAATCAGAACTAAATTGTTAAAGCAAGTACTGGTGGCAGTTATCAACCACCACCACCAGTATTGATTTTATGGAACTTGCAGTGGCAGCATAATTAACATGCCTGGTTATTTATATGTTTTTTTTTTTTTTTTTTAAATTAATATTTAGTATATAGTTCCTACATCTTCTTCCTTTCCAGTAATAGGCTGAGTGGCCTGTTATGGTCTCTTCCCATCTTTCCAAAAGCCATCCTCTATTCCTTCTCCCTTGAGGTTCCTATATACATATAGGAATATGTTCATAATTTTTACTGACTGAATTCCGAGAATTAGACAAACAATTAATTTTATATAACGCACAACATGTTTCGTCGGAAAGCCGACTTCTTCAGGCATGAGAACATTGAAAGCAAACATAAAAAAACACCACAAAGAAACATTGTACCACTACAGAATCGACTATAAACTACAGTTAAGTTTTAACTGAAGCTATGATCCTGGCTAAAGTTCTATTGTTAGGCATCTGCAAGCGTGTGACTTCAAGAGTGTGCCAGTATTTGATAACAGAGCTAAATGAGTCCAGTAAATTATAACTAAGGTTACTGTTTATATGATGAGAGTCCAGGTCAATTTCTTTAGACTCAACTATGTGCTGTTCTACCTCATCATGGCACGTGTGTGTGTGAGTGAGTGAGAGAGAGAGAGAAGGGTTGATGTTGTAGTCCAGTTTATCTCATGTTGGTAACCTTCACTATTTGTGCTCACTGAGAACAGGATATGGCTTGAGAGGGTGCTTGTGAGCAATGTCACTTTAATGTTCCCCCAAGACGTAGGATGGACTTTTCAGTTTGCCCATAATATGGTTTCCTGCAGTCACATGTGATTTTATACACCCCTGGAAACTGAAGATGGTTGTGAGCTTGTTTGGGTTTGCTTAGAATTGATCTGAGTTTAGGAAGAGTAGAAAAGCACGTTTCTATGTTAATTTTTTTCAAAATTCTTCTTAGTTTCTGGGAGAGCGAGCTGATGTACGGTAAAGAGAGGTAAAGTCTTGTGTTTCTACATTGTTTTGATGACGGCGGTATAGTTGTTTGCTAATAGTTTTTGAAGAGTAGCCATTATTTGCGAAGGTTCTTTTTTAGATGTTGTAGATCATTTTTTTGCTCTTCCTCATCTGACAATACAGACCTGGCATGATGCGCTAGAGTGGAGATGATTCCCAACTTCTGTGCTGGATAGTGGTGTGAGGACGCATGCAGGTATCTATCTATCCATGTGCGTTAATTTTCTGAAGATCGAGATTTTTATGGAGTCAGACATCTTAGTAAGTTTGATGTCTAAAAAGGCAGAGATCCATTTTCTTCAATTTCTGTGGTCAATTTCATGTCTGGGTGGAAGTTGTTTAAGTGATTTAAAAAAATGTGAAGATTATCTATACCATATTCCCAAATAAGGGGTATGTCGTCAACGTATCGGAGCCATATTTTAGGCTTAAGTATAGTAGAGGAGATTGCCTTTTCTTCGAAATCCTCCAAAAAAAATGTTGGCTAGTATTGGAGACAGGGGGCTGCCCACTGCCAATCCCTTATGTTGTTTATAAATTTTTCCTTCAAACTCAAAGTAGCCTGAGTTAACACAATGTGTTTAGCAGAGCAAACATCTTTTTTGAGATCTTGTTACTTAAAATATTAAGAACCTCTTGAGTTGGAATATTTGTGAAGAGTGCTACCACTTCAAAGCTCGCCATGATATCTGAATTCTTGAGCTTTATATTTTTAATTTTAGAGACGAAGTCTTTTGAATTTTTGATGTAAGAAGGAGATTTTCCTGCAAAACTTTTTAAGGATGCTGCTTGATAACCTATATGTAGGTGAGTCAATACTATCAACGATAGGCCTTAGTGGACAATTATCCTTGTGTACCTTCGGGAGGTCGTTATAATCTGGGGATGAGCGGATGTAAAGAATGAAGAGAAAGGCATATGTTTCGTGGAAGTTCCATATAGGAATATATACATATAGGTTGAAGATTTGTGGGTTACAGAAATTGGTTGATAGGCAGAAAAGGGGTGATATGATTGAGACATTCAAATTACTGAAGGGTTTCTATAAGATTAATTCAGAGGATATTTTTCAGAACAGGACTGGTGGTGGGAGGACTAGGAGCCATCCATGGAAACTAGGTAAGAGTGTGGTTAGCAAGGGTGTTAGAGCTAGGTTTTTTACTTGGAGAGTGGCGTATGAGTGGAATAAGCTGCCAGAGTCTGTTGTGGGTGCCATGACTGTGAATGAGTTCAAGACATAGTATGATAGATACTGTGTGAATGTTGAATAGTTGTTCTCGACATGATGTTTAGGGCCTCCCTCGATGAGTCTAAGGACTCCTTGCAGTTGCCCATAATAATAATAATAATACAGTATTGAAAAGTTTTTCACTGGGTGTAGAAAGTTTTTTAACTTGGATATATTATGTATTCACGATACCAAGTAATTTTATATAAACTTGGTTTTAATCCTATTTCCCAAGTAAGCAGACAGACAAGAAAGTCAAGTTTGCGCCTGCAAGTAGTTAAGTCCAAGGCAACTCATGGTAGTGCCAGTCGAGGCAACTCGTGGTAGAGGTGGATAAAGCTCTGATCACTTTTCTTAGTATTTTTCCCTTAATGTAAAACACATTCCCCTTGCAGAGATGTATGATGCTAAACATTAAAGGCAATGTTCACTACCCATACAGGTTTCGACCTTTATTAATGTATCGTCAGTGGGAGCCAGACCTAAAAATGCTAAGGATGAAGTAATGCAGAGCTCATATGTATTTTACCAAAACAATTTGTCACAAGGTGCTTTGACCTTATAAATATAAAATCTCAGGATGAGAGATAGGTGTAAAAAGTTTTTTAACTTGGGTGTATTATGTATTCAAGATACCAAATAATTTTATATAAACTTGGTTTTAATCCTATTTCCCAAGTAAGCAAACAGACAAGAAAGTCAAGTTTGCACCTACAAGTAGTGCAAGTCCAAGGCAACTCATGGTAGTGCCAGTCGAGGCAACTCGTTTTGTGGCAACTTGTTTTGGTAATATGCATATGAGCTCTGCATTACTTCATCCTTAGCATTTTCAGGTCTGGCTCCCCACTGACGAGACCTCAATAAAGGTTGAAACCGGTATGGGTAGTGACCATTACCTTTAATGTTTAGCATCATACATCTCCACAAGGGGATGTGCTTTACATTAAGGGGAAAATACTAAGAAAAGTGATCATCCACCTTTACCACGAGTTGCCTCGACTGGCACTACCATGAGTTGCCTTGGACTTGCACTACTTGCAGGTGCAAACTTGACTTTCTTGTTTGTTTGCTTACTTGGGAAATAGGATTAAAACCAAGTTTATATAAAATTATTTGGTATCTTGAATACATAATATACCCCCAAGTTAAAAAAAACTTTCTACACCTATCCCTCATTCTGAGATTTTATATTTATAATGTCAAAGCACCTTGTGGCAACTTGTTTTAGTAAAATACATATGAGCTCTGCATTACTTCATCCTTAGCATTTTTAGGTCTGGCTCCCACTGACGAGAGATCAATAAAGGTCGAAACCTGTATGGGTAGTGACCATTGCCTTTAATGTTTAGCGTCATACATCTCTGCAAGGGGAATGTGCTTTACATTAAGGGGAAAATACTAAGAAAAGTGATCAGAGTTTTTTCACTAGGTATAGTAATGGAAACAATATTTTTCAGGATGTTATTGTACTTTTTTCTGTAAATACTGTATAATATGTTTGCTGTGTCTCCATTATAAAATAAATTATTTATTATATTAAATTTTAGAACTTGATATTAATTTATTCAATAAAGTTGCAAAGACCGATAGTTTGGTTTTATGATATTATCCAATGTAAATACCTTTTCTTTTTTTATTTGATTCTGACTCATGAAAGATTATGAATCTATAGTACATCAGTACTGTGAATGGGCTAAGGATTTTTTTCTGTGTTATTTAAATTTTTTTAAAAAAATTTTTTGTATTTTTTTTTTTTTTTATTAATTTTTACCTAGTCTGGAAACCCTGCTCTAGAGACCAAACATGGAACTTTTTCAAGCTGCTTCAGGCTGCCAATTAGCAGGTTGGTGGTAGTCTCACACCAGGTAACGAAATTCATCTCTTATCTAAAGACAATTACAACTATCCATCTCATGGTGGGATTCAAATCTGCAGCCTGTTAGTTGGAGAACAGATATGCTAACCACTCGACCAACCAGACTTGCATGTAAACATCAAACAGAATCAGAGAGAAAGAAAATTTACAGAACAGATAGTAATATTCATTAGAATAATTAATTTAATTTAATTAAGGTTTTGCCCCAACAGTATAGCTGTCAAAATATATGCTCCTCCACTTTAGAATAGTTACAATTTTTGAAATAGCTGTTTAAAGGCAGCACACAATCTTTTTAAAAAAGTTTATGGTGGGGGGGGGGGAACAATTTAAATTAATTTACATGTAATATGAAAGAGATTAATCAAAACAAACTCAGAAATATATGAGAGTGTGTGTTTTAACTTATGGATCTAAAAGTTTACTTAAAAATAAATGTTTTAGCATTTGTAGCAAAATCATTTTAAAAATGAAGATATTGAAAGCAACTTGACACTAACATTCAAGAGTGTATATTCAGAGTTAATCTGAGCCAATGTGGTCACTTGATTTTTTTTTTTTTTTTTCACTTGGTTATAATATAAATAAAACATGCCATTATGTTCTTGTATAATCTTATCCGAGTGTAAGCAAACAAATCCTTTCTTTTAGTGTTACACGGTGATCAGCATTCATTTAAAAAATTTTATGGAATTTACAACCGTGTTAAAAAACTTTTTTGTTATCTTGACGTTTTGATCTTCATATCAAGATCATCATCTGGAGCATACATAAATATATAAGACAAGCTGAGTTACATTATTAACTGTAAGCTAGAGAAACAATGATTTGATCACATGTTATTCTACTGGCATGACCTCTAGTGGGGGGTGGATTATAAATTACATCAAGCTAAATTCTATTTATGATGACAGGATTAAACATTCTTTCTTACAGATGGTTTTCTTTCAGAAACAATTTTTATTTCAGTCCTATTTTTAGTATTACAATTGTTATTTAAGATACTGAATTTTCTACAGTCCTGTTTATAGTTGTTCTTAGTGAGGAAGGTTCCGTGGGTCGAATATATGCATTCCATATGTTTGGGATTTTAAGACCATCATTATTATTCAGATTGGGGTGGTTGATAATGATCTCACAGGCTTCCTTAAATTTCCGTTCATACCATGTTTTAGTGCGATGTAGACATCTAGTGCTTTTCCAGACAATTCTGTGTAAGGTATTCAGGGCAAGATCCTAAAGGCCAGCTTCAACATAATTATTATATTTAATGGGTCGTTTATGTTCTTTTTGTCTGATAGGAATTGTGCGTCCTGTTTCTTCTATATATGGTATGTTGCAAGTACAATAAATACGGTATACTCCAGGGTGGGCTAGTGGAGGGAGTGGGTCTTTGGATGAGTTGAGTAAACTTTTTAATTTTGAGGGAGGTTTAAAGGTGGCTTCGAGGTTGTATTTTTGTAGTACTCTGTCTATTTTGTCTGATGTTCCTTTAATGTAGGGAATGGTTATAGTTTTACTGTAGTCTGGTTTGTCTTTGTTTTTCATTGAAGTTTTGTAGAGAATTTTGTTAATAGTGTTTTGGCTGTATCCATTTTTTTTGGAAAGTATTGCTGATAATTTTAAATTCGTCTTTCAGTGCCTGTTTACTGGAACAGATTGTCTGAGCCCTGTTTTTTAGAATGTTGATGACACCTAGTTTTTGTGTTGGGTGGTGGTAGGAGTTTATGTGTATATATTGTCTCGTATGTGTCGGTTTCTGGTAAACAGTGAAGGAAAGATTGCCAGAGGAAAGACGTGTGACAAGTGTATCTAGAAACGGAAGTGTGTTATGTTTTTCAATCTCAGTTGTGAACTGTATGCATTTGTGTTGTTTGTTTAGGTGGCTAAGGAATGTGTCTAATGTCTGGCGGCCATGGGACCAGATCGCGAAAAATGGATAAAAGAAGTTTCTTCACATGCAAACTTTGTTTGCTTACACATGGACAAAGGATTTTTTTATTAATTTATGGTCACTTAAAACAAAAAACTAGCAATTATGTTCGATGCCAGAATGTTAAGGAAAAAGATCCAGAGAGAACTGAAATGGAGATTGATAGTGTTGATTACAAATTAATTTAGAAGAACATTACTGGTATGAAGCTGGTATTAATATAAACTTAATTATGTAGTACTGTCATAGTATCCTGTAAAACCAGGAGGATACATATCAGGAAAATGATGTCAGTGAATATCAGATCTGTCAACCCCCCCCCCCCCCCTTCCAGGACATACAGGACTTCTTGAGTGAGAACATAATTTTATGCATTATTGAAAAATTAACTTTAATATGCCAACTTAATTTTATTTATTTATTTACTTTTTTATTTTTTTTATAAATGCAAACAAGTGTTTCTTGAGAGGTTGTTTCACACAAACTTGGTTTTTTTTTTTTTTTTACTTTGGGATTTTAATGGAAAATTCTGGTGATTATGAGAGCAAGAAGATTGGAGGAGTCCACACTGCCTTGCCTTGAATAACAAGCAGTTGTGGTAATAGCTCAAATGTTACATTGATATTCTTCTTGAAAAGCTATGCCAACTTAATTTTATTTATTTATTTACTTTTTTATTTTTTTTATAAATGCAAACAAGTGTTTCTTGAGAGGTTGTTTCACACAAACTTGGTTTTTTTTTTTTTTTTACTTTGGGATTTTAATGGAAAATTCTGGTGATTATGAGAGCAAGAAGATTGGAGGAGTCCACACTGCCTTGCCTTGAATAACAAGCAGTTGTGGTAATAGCTCAAATGTTACATTGATATTCTTCTTGAAAAGCTGGATGTTGCAGTCATTGGGAAATACCTCATGGGGAAGACTGTTCCACAGAACTTAGATGTGCAATAAAAGACAGCAGATTTAGTGAGTCTTAGTTCATCTGTAGAAGAATGTTGTGCATCTGCTACTCATGTTCCTGTAGGTTTAGCAGAAATCAAGGAGCATGTTGAATAGTGGAAATATCTATAGAAGAGCATGATGCAGAAACTGACCATCTATGAGACAGTGGCAAAAGAGCGTTTGTAAGCAGTGTTATCACTCAACCACTGCTTACTGCACCAAGAATTATTAGGGAAATTTTAAGTGCACCACCTCAAATGTGAGAGCAGTTTTCCAGGGTTGGGACAGATTTGAGATTTGTAGAGGGTAAGCAGCTGGGCAGGAGAAAAATAACATCTAACATCTTGAGCAAAAAAAAGAAAAAAGTATGTCAAGTTTTCTGGAAACTGAATATGCTGTAGAAGTGATGTGATTATGCTGGGAAAGACTAGGCATAAAAATCAGTCCAAGAAGAGAGCTGGTCTTGATTGTTAAGTTGAGCATTATCAAACGTAAATGAAGAAGTTCTTTTTTATGACAAAACAGGCAAAGCTGCATTTTGGAATCATTAATGTTGACTTGGTTGTTGTTGCATCCATTGCAGGACGGTGTGAAAATCGGTGTTTAGAGTATACTTATTGTAGATGGTTTTGAAGCTTGAGATGTTTGAGCATTGCAAGAATTATTTTTAGAGTTGGTTGAATGGAGAGTGCCATTATCAGCAAAGCTGTGAATAGGATTTGAGCTCAGTGAGAGCAAATAAAATTTAGGAAGAGGGTTGGTGAAATAACAAATCCCCAAAGAACAACTACATCAACAGAAAAATCCGAAGAGAGAACATCTTCTACCATTACATGTAATGAATGACCTGAGAGAAAATTGGCAATCTAATTACAAAGGGAGGAAGACAGACCATAAGACTGCAGTTTGCTGAAAAGCCCTCGATGCCAGACCTTATGAAATGACTTGGAAATGTCAAGGGCAAGAATACACTGAATTGAACAGCTTACAATTTGTACAAATGAATTGCAGTATAGCTTCATGAGTTTTTTGCATTGTGCTCTTTATCTGAATGGCGCTCTTCCTATCAGAAGTATTTTGCCTTCCATTACAACATTTAATTAAGGTTATAGTCATCTGATATTAACAGCATGTTGGCTGCTCATGGAAGAAAAGAATTCATTTCTCCATGAAGCTTGATTTCATACAATCAAAATTCCCTAAATTGTGAAGTCATCTTCTTGACTATTTTAATATCCACAATTCCAACTAGCTTCCTTTTTTTTTAATCCCACTGATCAAGATGGAAGAAAAGCAGACATAATTGCTAGATGTAACAATTTAAAACAAATCACTCTCTCATCACTACCAGAATTCCTGACAATCCTCTCCACACATCCAACATGATCTTTTCTTAACTATTTCTCCTTCCAGGTGCCCTGTTGAGGTCACTTCTCCTCTTCATAATTCACATTCAAGTTTCATCTCTTGTAGAACATCCTTCTATATTTCAAAACCTAATTTTGTATGGTATGAGTTAGCTTTATGCTCAGTCCATTCCTAATTTTTTAGTTTAATAGAATGAGGTAGGACTGGCAATGAATTTAAAAATATTAATCATGCCAATATTTCATCTGTCACAGAATGATATTGCCAACAATATTAGGTGTGCTGTAGTTCCCCATGTGAGCTTCAACTGTTAAAAGAAAGCTGTCTGATCGCAAACTCTGTTCCTTTATAGTGGATGTAAAGTTAAACAAATAGTCATTGTAATAGCAAATAAGGAAAGGTACTGCCAGTATACCAGTGAACAAAACTGCAAAATGAATGGCATGCTTAGACTGCGCTACTTAAATGCACTGCGCTGTTTAAATTTCCATTATACTAAAGTGAAAATGAATTGTATAACTTTTCTACAAAACTGATACTTGAAAACATTTAAGGAGAACTTACATTCAAGTTCCTAAAATAGATTGAACTGCATCAAATATTTTGAATGAATTTTTAATTTTTTTTCCCACTTCTGTATAATTCTTGATGGTTCTTTTGTACATTTTTATTTTGTACAATGAATGCAGCATGTGATTTGGGTACATTTTAAATGTTATTAAAGTTGTTTGCTGTCATGTTTTATGAAGTGAATATATGTATATGAAATGGTCATATTACTTTTTTTTTTTTTAAATATAAATCAATGGAAATTTTTTAACCTTTAAAAAATTCATCTTGTAACTTCGTTATCCCAAAATAGTTTTCATAACTGGATTATTTAAACATTAAATGGTTATTTGCAGGATTATCATTCAGGTAAACAATCCTGTAAATAATAGAGAAATTATGTTTTACAGTAGCTATACCTTTAGAGATCACTGAAACATATGTAGCAGAGGAAGTTGTTGCTGATGAACACATATCAGATGAGGTGTTGAAAGTTGAGGAACCACTTAATACTGAAGTCCATCATACAGAAGAACAGCTAGTTGAAGAAAGCGAATTTACATCTCAGGAAAATGCATTGCACAGCTATCCTGGTGACCAGTATAATGGAGATATTCCCAAAGAGGAATTAAATTCACCAGCCAGTACCGTTGATCCAAATTTAGGAGACCAGGAGGAATTAGAATCATCCAGTTCAATATCTGTTACTGATCAGTTAGAAGAAACTGTTGATAACTCATTCAAAACAGTTTCGAGTGAGGATAGTCACTTGTCTGATAAGTCTGTTCCTGTTGAACCAATTTCTAGTCATTCATCTGAAGAATTAGTACTTACTAATGCTCAAGAAGAAATCATCTCAAACCATGAAGAACAGTCCATAGCAGAGACAAATGATATTGCACAAAACTTTATAGAAATAGAACCTAGTGAAAAAGAGTCTGCTAGTTCTGTTGTTGATCTTCCAGAAGAAAAACAAGTTCTAGCTAAACAAGAAGAGAAAGGACAGGAACCATATACTTCTAGTGAATTATATGAAAATGCTGATATTACCAATGAAGAAGATTTCCCTATTAAAGAGGAATTAGATGGCATAGATCGGATATTGGAACGAGTAAGTAGACTCATCATCTTGTAGCATTTCTTGAAGTATTATTGTGACTGCAAATATATAAGGTCTGGTCAAATAAAGTGTATCAAGTTTGAAATTCCAAATGTGAAAAATGCTGTATTTGGAGTCCAGGGATTAGTTTCCTTTAATATAGGCCCTTCTGTATGTATACATTTGTTCTGGTGTTCTTGTTACAAATGCAGTTTTCTTAAGCTTCCTTACTGTATATTGTTTGTTTGTTTTATCAATATTGTTATTATTCTAATATTATCTGACATCGAAGGGGTTGCAAGACTAATTGTAGGAGATTTTCACTATCTATCACAATGTACACATCATACCATACTTTAAAATAAACATTCCCTTACCTGCTGCTCTCTTCCAGGAATATGCTCTTGTTCTATTAAAACAGTGCAAATTGCTCACCAGCATATGAGTTTGTGCCATGTTACTCTTTTTACTATTTTCTGCTAGGTTCTTTAGAAACTGTATACCTTAGTTGTGCATCTCTGAATTCTTTCTGAACTCTCATAATTCACTCTCTTGTCCTTACAATTCTTGCAGCATGTCCTAAATTTTAACTTTATTTTCACCATCATTATTCCAAGGTCCCTTATCTTTTCCATCTCCTTTAGTACATTCCTGTCATCCAAATACATGACTTTCCATCTTTTGCCTTCTCATTTCTAAACCATTGATATGTGAAAAGCTTGTCTTTAATTTTGTTGTTATGTAGTTTATCAAGTAATACTCCTATCCAGAATGTTAGCAGTGAACACCACCATCAGCACGTAATTTAAAAAAAAAAAAAAGTGTGGATTTCTGTTGGTAGAATACTTTGAAGCTGCATTTCACTTGTGAGTATTGCTTACCTCAGAATCATGCAAGCAACTTTTATGTTTTGGATAAAGTTTAAGCTGAATACTAGTACAAAATTCATATCTTCACTTTTTTTTTTCTTGAATAATTATACAACTAGCAGCTAAATTTTGCATGTTGAGTATTACTTGGCATGTTCTATAATGAGCATAATTTGAGATAAGGATTTTACATGACAACATTGAATTGTTAATCCCATTACATGATCCTCTGCAACCAATATGTTAAACACTGATCTACAATTTTTCAATTAGATGAGGACTACTTTGTTAGCTCTAATTGCTGCCAAACCCAACCCTGTCTTATTTTGTGCAAGAAAGATTACACTTCATGTGACCTGATATTGGAGTCTTGACATTTAACAGGATATTATTATTTGACACCTCCAGGGAGTCAGACCCATCGAAGGACGAGACCTATTCTACAACTCTGTCTGCACCAGTCAATACACCAACTGACTGCAACTACACCAATGCCATCTACTGCTGACCACCACCACTAATAAAAAAAAAAAGATCCATATAATAGTACTACATGAAAAATTACATCATTACTGACTTCCTATCTACAATTTTCCTCCAAATCAATCTGTTAACTGTCAAGACCAACATAATCAGATCTTATATTTCTATCTTCTAAGGCACTTTTTACTGTATCAATCCACCTATATCTTGGTCTTCCTCTGGGTCGTTTTCCTGCCAACCTGGCAGAGAACACTTGTTTTGCTAATCTTTCCTCTCCCATTCTGTTTAAGTGACCATACCACCTGAGATTAGCTCTGCTAATAACACATTTCTGGATGCTGATAATGTCAAGTTCTTTCCTAATATCCTCGTTTTTAATATGATATTGCCATTGATGCCATCTATTCATGCCTGTAATCTTTCTTAGGACTCATATCTCTAGTCTTTGGTGAAGTGTTTTACTTCTGACCCAGCTCTCAGATCCATAAGTTAAAATTGGCCTTGAATACAGCTAATTTATTGTTTTGGCTAATTTCTCTCTTATTCCATATAAATTTATTCAGTTGGCTTCCTACCATGCCAGCTTTGTTGATTCTGTTGATTATTTCCATATTTAATTTACCATCTTCACTAATCATCGTGCCTAAGTAGGTGAAATGTTTTACTTGTTCGATAGGTTCTCCATTCACAATGCAGTTGATATTTTCAATGTTTCTGCCTATTTTCATTTATTCACTTTATATCAGTTATTCACTTTAGTCAGGGAATCTTGCAGACTTGCAGCAGATTTATGTAGAATCATCCGCATAAAACAAAGAACTGAGATTAACATCTCCAATTTTGATATCAGGTTCAATACCACTTTCCTTCATAATGTGATACATATAGATAATGAATAACAGCGGGAATAATACATCTTTGTCTGACACCAGATTTAACATTAAACCATCTTCCTGTTCTTCTTTCAATTGTAATTGCCGACTTACAAGTCAAATAAAGACTAAGTATTGCTTGATATAATGCTCCATTGACACCATATAACCTATTTGAAACGCTACATAAATGTAGCGTTTCAAATAGCTTCTCTCTTGGCACCCTGTCATATACCTTTTCTAGATCTACAAAACTTAAATACAGATCTTTGTTATATTCCCATGATTTCTCAATTATCTGTCTTAAAGATTTTCTTCCATAATCCTTCTCAACCGTTTCTCAAGTCTGCTTGCATATATCTTACCAGAAACACTCAGTAGAGAAATACCTCTGTAATTCTCACATTCAGTTTTATTTCCCTTTTATATACGGGTACTATGAGAGCTCTGCTCCAATCATCTGGAATTTGTCTCTCTGTCCAGGCCTTTTGAACTATGCAGTGCAGCTGCTATAAGTCTTTTACCTCCATTCTTGAGCATTTCTGGTCGAATATAATCTACTCCTGCAGCCTTTCCACCTTTCAGGCATTTGATGGCATTTTCTACTTCAAGTATGGATATGTATTCCTGTCTGCATGCCTGGTCAGTGTCATCACTGCTTGTTCCAGTTAGCAATTTTTCGAAGTAATTACTCCATACTTCAAGAATATCTTTTTCTCCTGTTTTCATGAGAAAAAGATATTCCTGACTAAGGGTGATAAAATCACCTTTATCATCTCTAATTCATTTTAACAAGATCTACAAAATCTTTCCTTCATTTCTGAGCTTCTTCAACAACCTCCAGAATATCTTACCACTCTCTTGATATTTATTTTTTATGTTCTTACCAAAGTCCTCCCATGACTTTTGTTTAGCTAGTTTTACACAGTGTTTTGCTTTCTTACATTTGTCTCTGCATTCTCTAAGAGCACAAGCTGACTTATTTGCCAGGAACTTTTGATATGTTTTCTTCTTTTCTTTCACTGCCTCTTTAACTTCCTGTGTCCACCATGGAGTTCTGATTTTTCTATCCTTATAGACAACCTTCCCACATTCAGGACTTGCCACCGAATCTCCAAGGTTTGGTTATTGTTCTCAAATTCTTTCATTTTTTCTTCAATCATGTTTGTGTGTGTTTGTCTACAGTTCACATCCGAGAGCTGTTCAACTTTTTTATTCATTTTAAAACTTTCTTACATGTTCTTTTTAATATGAAATTCGAATTTATTGTGCTCAAGAATAAATGGTGATCACTTCCAATTTCAAATCCTCTGTACAATCTGGTGGTGCCCTGGAGAAAACATCCCTATCAACAACAACATAGTCAACGAGACTTTTCTCATTCCTTGCCTCTTCTCTCCATGTGTATTTGTGCACATTTTTATGTTGGAACATGATGTTAGTAATAACCAATCCATGTACTGAGCAGAAATCCAACAGATATTTGCCATTATTATTAGCTTTGCTCTTTTCTCCAAATTTTCCCAATATATTTTTGTGTGTCTGACAATCATTTCCTCTGTTATTTAGATCCCAAACAAGCGCCGACTTTTCCTTTTTTCATTGTGTCAGTTGCTCTCTCTCAAGCCTCAAAAAATTCCTCCACTTTTACCTTCTGTGGGACACAAGGACAAATAGGTCTCATTGTCCAGTTCCCCATTTTGATATTTGTCCACATCACTGTACTTGAGACTGCCTGCCATTCAAGAAGATTTGCCTCGTATTTAGTGTTGAATACTATGGCTACTCCTTCTTTTCCGTGATTGTCATTGCCTGAATATAACAATTTGTATTTATTGCTCAGAAAGATCTCACCAGTTTTTGACTTTTTTGTTTCAGTTACCCCTATTATGTCGATCTGGTACTTATCTAATTTCTCAGCTAGCTCCATTTCTTTGCCATTCAGGCTTCTTATGTTGATAGTAGTGATCTTGAATTCTGGTGATGTTGAGTTTGGGGTGAGTTTTAGGATTTGTTCCAGTAGCTAACTTTTCACTGTTTGCCCTGTTCCCTGGCAAAAACAAGGGGGGGGGATCTTGTTTAACTGGGTGATGCCTCAGCCGGCATGAAATTCTGTTATGTTGTATCATCATTCTATATTTTGGTTTAAGCCAATATGAATACAATTTGGTCAGCTAAATCCCAAATTGCCAGCCCATCCTCGTTCGTTCAGTATCCAGGTAGATACCCAACAGGGTGCAACACGAGAAGGTGAGGATTGACATTAGGGCAGAAGCCCTGATCGGTTTTCCGCATTCCTTTAAAGGCTATGTGGAGGTCTCCTCTCAGTTATATAGCTTTGACCCTTAAGCATCCAAACTCAAATAATAATAATAATAATAATAATCAACTTGCACATTTCTTTCACTTAAGTTTAGTTTTTATCATTTGTAGTCTGATTTTCTCGTAATTTTTTTATTTTTCTGAAGAAAGTAATTTTTTTTTTTTTTAAAGAATGGTACCAGGATGCTGACCACACTTTGGAAAAGGCTGTTGTGTTATATACAGTTTTGAGATAATATTTGAGGACTGTTTAGTTGCAATTTCACTGCCTAACATCTGATTATTAAAATCTGATATCCACAGAAAAAAATAACTTTATTTCTCTTATAATTAGCTGTTCTTTCCTTGTCTTATGTCATTTTGATGATATATTCTTTCTTAAAATTGCTTTTAATCTCACCATGCATCTGTTCTACACCTTTCTTAATTATCTTTGCATCATTTGGTATACATCTGGATTTTGCTGTTGTTAAATATAGTCAGCTTTTCTTACTGTAGCAGACCTGTTTACTATAACAAACTGTTTAAAAGAAAAGAAAAAAAAATCCCTAGCCATAATCCAGTAGCATCAATATTATTTTAAGGCAAATTTACTATTTTAAACATTCACTATTATAAAAACCACTTCTTTGTTCTGTAAGTTCATTGTAGCATGAGTCAACTTTTTCTTGACCAGTTTCCAGTTGTTCTTTTCTTTGTCCCTTTTCATATTACCTCTCCTTTAATTCCACATATCTTTTTTTCTATTTGAAGCCTTTATCCAACTTGCTGCTACCAAGGTTACTACCTCTTAGTTATCAACTGAAGTTAGAATTCATGTCTTATTCACCTATAACTAAAGTTGATACCCCAAAAACTTGTAGTCTTTGGGCTGTACTACTCTCTGTATTGTGTAAGATTTATGTGCCTCATAAGTTCAAGAAAGTTTTTTCTTTGCTCTCAGATCTGTTTTCCTCTTAAATTTTCTAATTAAAATTACCCAAATGATCATCTTCCACATATCCATGTCTATAACATCTACTGAATATCCCATCCTATCTGCTACCATCTCACATCATACAGGCAGAGGGACTCCTCCTTTACATCTCCACCTTAAGCAGTATAATTCATCTGCTATTACAAAAGTCCTCCATCCTCATTTTCCTTCTTGTTTCAACCGAAATTGCTATACTCTTTCATTTATGTACTTGTCAGTATGTTCTCCTAACCTAACACATTCTTCACTTATACCTTCAATTTTCAGTCTAACCAGTTAATTAACCATTCATTTCCACCAATTCTTTCCCTTTGTTTCTAATAATTTTAGAATTTGTATTAAAAAAAAAAGAAGAAGCAAATTACTTTGGGGCCTGCAACAGTCTTGCTACTTCTTACCAACTTATACCTTTCCATCAGACTTCAACTTCTCCTTATCAGAAGCTATCCTGTTTTACTAAAACACAACTACTCTATTTGCATCACAGGCCCAATTAAAAATCAAATGTTGTTTGTAATTATTACACACACACAACTTAGTGCACATATGTTATTTCTGAACCTTAGGCAATGTGAAATTTAGTGTTTAATATCAGTACTTTGATTTTCTGGGTTAACTATGAATGAGTGAAACACTAGTTTTTGAACCTGTATATCAGCATTTGCTTGTCCACGCTCATCACTGCTGCACAGTATGATATACTGTGCAGCGTAATTAGTAAGTTTTAGTACTTTTTTTTGATCAGACCTTATAAAAATTTTGATGTGTAATAACATGAAATAGAGGGAAATTTTAAATGCATAAAATTATATATAGGCTTAATTCATATTTTGAAGAATGATAAGAATATTTGAAGGAAAGCTGCTTTGGAACGAGTGCAGCTAGCTATTGGGTTGGCAAATAAGTTCGTTCGGTTTATGTGTTAGTACATGTTTACGCCTGTCGCTATTGTTGCACTACCGCGCACCGCTATTGCGCAGTTGAAAGGTGACATTTCACATAACCTTTCAGTGAATTTTCATTTGGCCTACTTCAGTTGCGTGTGTGTAACATATTTTTAGAAATGGAAAAAATAACTTACATAACTGGCACATTTTGCTTATTTATTTCAAAAAAGGCAACGAGCTGCAGAGGCCCATAAAAAAATATGCTGCGTATGTGGGGATGGTGCCTTAACAGAACATGTATGCCAAAAGTGGTTTGCCAAATTCCATTCTGCAGATTTCAACATCAGTGAAGCGCCTGTTGCCCGACCGAGGTTGATTCGAGTGCTGTGAAGGATATCGTCGACAAAAATCCATCGCAAGCAGTGCGGGAGATTGCTGCAGTACTGAACATAATTCATGCAAGTATTGAAAACCATTCGCACAAGCTGGGATATGTTTCAAAACTCAATGTTTGGGTACCGCATAAATTGACTGAGGCCAATATGACTGCTCGCATATTCATCTGTGATTTGCTGCAATGTCGCCAAGAAAACGACCCATTTTTTGAAGCGGATGATTATGGGAGATGAAAAATGGGCTGTGTACGATAACTTGGCATGTAAAAGATCATGGGGACACAAGAACGAACCGCTGCAAACAACCTCGAAAGCAGGATTGCACCGAAAGATCATGCTCTCTGTGTGTTGGGATTATAAAGGTGTTGTCCACTACAAGGTGTTACTGTCAGGCAGAACGATTGATTCAACTGTCTATTGCTCACAGTTAATGCGACTGACCCTGCAATTAGCACAAAACGTCTTGAATTGGCAAATGGAAAGGAGTTGTCTTTCACCTCGACAACGCCAGACCCCACACGTCGTTAACAACCTGGAGTAAATTGTTACGTCTTGGTTGAGATGTGTTTCTGCATCCTCCATATTCACCAGACCTGGCACTTTCTGATTACCACTTATTCCGATCATTGCAAAATTCTCTGAACGGGAAAACCTTCGCTAATGAGAAGGATCAGTTTTTCATCAGTAAACCTCGGGAGTTTTATGAATGCATCATAATGAAGTTTGTGGACAGATGGCAAGAGGTCATTGATAAAGAGGGTCGATATATAACTGACTAGTATGTATTATATACATTAAATAAAATGTTTACTCTGAAAAACCGACGAACTTATTTGCCAACCCAATACTTTTTGATTTGATATGTCATGATAAGTATTTCTTATATCAAAGTAGCATAATTTTGTATTATTTGTTATGTTATCCCTAGAAACTTAGTGGAGACATCTTTGAAATGTGGAATAATAGGTCTAGAGAGTAATAATATATCCTTTCAGCATATTCATAATAGGATGTACCTGTGCATCTGTTTCTAGGTTCTCTCCGTTCTTTTATGGGTCTTTATAAAAGAACGGAGCTTATGCGTTTTTTCATTTCGAAAAAACGCATAAGTACCTATTAGACAGATTCCTTTTCTACAATTATCCATAGGCAAATTATTTTGGATGATGGATAGATTTTCTTAAAATTAGTTGTTTGAACTCCATAGAAAAACTTGTAAGGCCATTTTAATTTTTGTTTCAGTCAGACCAGTAGCAGGTCACAAAGAGGCAAAATGTGCTGAAATTATGTATTACATTTACTCTGTTCTGGGTTGCTGGAATTTAACAAAATTTGAAATTTAGGATGTATACATGATGTCCATGTATACTGATTGAAGCTAAGCTGACCAACTAAATCAGCTTGTAAACTTTGAATATAAAGTAAATTTTACTTGCCAAGAAATTATATTCTTGTTTGATCCTTTACCCAAGTATAATTAAAGTTTGCATGTGAAGTAACTCTTCAACTAGGCTGCTTGTATATAGAGGCTGATAACTTCATGTCAATTGCTTTTGTCCATAATGCAAAGCACGTTCCCTTCAGACATACAAAATGCTAAGCATTAAGGGAGGATTACTACCCAGACCAGTTTTGACCTTTATTGTGATTTCATCAGTGAGAACGAAATCCAGGAAAATAGCAAGTTGAATTAATGCAGAAGTTATGTATTTTCTGTAAAAAAGTGCATCACCTTATTATTAAAATACTCTGGATGAAAGATCATTGTAGAAATTTTTTTTTTCCTATAATGTTTATCATTATGCACATCTGTAAGGAAGTGTACTTTGCATTATGGGATACTGAAGCAAGTGATGTGAACTCACCAGCCCATATATATAGGTTGCCTAATCATGAAAATATTTCATGTGCAAACTTTATTTGCTTACACTTGGTGTAAAGGTTGAAATAAGAATGCAATTTCTTGACAAGCATAATTTAATTTAAGCCAGCTTGGTTTCAGTTGGATCATTTTATTAGTGAAATGATTCAGATTAATAGAGATTTGAATTGGCTTGAAAAAGTTCCATGTTTGGTCTGTGGAACATGATTTCTGAACTATAAAATAAATAAAAATACAAAAAAATATAAAAATTAATAATTAAAAAAAATCCTTAAACAACTCATGGTAGTAATGTACTATAGACTTTATGACCTATGGGTGGGAATCACATTAAAAAATAAATAATAATAAATAACTAATTCTGCACTGGCTGGAATTTTTAGTGAAGATGGCAAATTGAATATTAAAATCAAGAATTAGCAAAGCTGGACTTGGACTTGGAAGACTTGGCTAGACTTTGTCTAGCCAAGTCTTCCAAGTCCAGGTGAGACCAATTTAAAGAGGCCTTTTCATATGCCATATCTCTCCAGGCTGCGTCATAAGCTTTTTCCATATCAATGAACAAACCAGATGTTCTTGTTTCAGGAATGCATCTCTTATACATGTTTCTAAATGGACTAAATAGCTCAGAGTTGAATGTTGTCTACAATACACACATTGTGTTGAAGCGAAGATCGCTACTTTCTAATCACCAGAGAAGTAGCATTAACCATTTCTCTGGTATTTTACATAGACAGCTAGTAAGAGCAATAGGTTGGTAATTGTAATTGTATGCTTATGTTGGATCCTTATGGGTTTTGGGATTGCAGTGACAGTTCACTTATGCCAAGAATCTAGCAACTCTTCTGTAAGTATTCTGTTGTATAGTAAGATAAGAAGCTCCATAGAAGATGGTGAAAGATGTTTTATTGTCTTATAATGGATGTAATCAGGACCTGCTACATTTGAGACAGTAGAAGAGCTCTTTTTAGTTCTTTAACAAATGGCTGGTTTTAATTCTCTAGCCCAGGGTTTCCCAAACTTCTTGCTAAAGTGGAGCCTTAAAGCAAGCAAAATTTTTTTGCTGAGTCCTCTCAACTCAATCTTTAAAATAAACATGAAAAAACAGGAAGAAATCAATAAACACTCACCATTTTACAATTTAGTGCTCCGTAAATTTAAAAACTTTAAGTTCATTTTAATGGCTACAGTGCAGTTTTGTTTTGAACTGCAGAGTTTTTCAGAGTCTGGTATGATGGATGTAATTTGTAGCATCATATCATTTTTTGTAAACAAGATTTGCAGAGCCCTAGAATTTCAGTTGTGGAGCCCACTTTGTGAAATCCTGCTCTAGTCTATTGGTAGAAAAGTTTAGCTGCTGTTTTCTGTTGCTCTTTCAATATTTATAATTCAACTGCTGAAAATTTTTCCACTTGGTTATACTATAAATTAACTTGTATATGGAAATATGACTTCTGCTGTATTTCAACCTTGGTATCACTTCTGGGTCTAGTTTTCCCACTGATGAGACCTCAGTAAAGGTCGAAACTGGTCTGGATAGTGATTAGATTATGGGTAAATTGGATCTAAGATTGATTTTGACTCTGACATCTCACATAATATTCTTTGCCTTTCTTGTATGTTGGTTACACATGACTTTAAAATTTTCAGGAAATGACAATGTATACTAAAATATTAATTAAAAAACTTTAATCAATACCTTCCAATATTTTGGCAATGTTACATTGCCATCTTCCGGGAACATAAAACTATGATATGTGCATGCAGGCACTAACCACGAGCAAAAGAGGCTGAAGAAGGCAACTGGCGTTGGTCCTAGCGCACTAAATTGGATTGTCGTGGCTGTTGGGCTGATGTTCTTAGGATGCAAGCTACCCTAATTTGGGACGGTCTCATGCACCCAAATTTGTTGAGATTTGGGAAGTTTTTTAGACCTGAAACTGATTCCAGGAACAATCTTTCATATTTATATTTGCTACGGCATAGTAAAGTGGCTTTCTTCCAGCGTATTCTGTGGTGGGTGTCTAATGCATGGTCCACAAGTCCTGGGTGGCTGTATTGGTGAAACTGGATGAAGTCTTTGTGTTCGGATATCCTGATATTAGCTGTCCTGATTGTTTGGCTGTAGTAAGACCCGTGTGTAAATCTAAGTGCTGTGAGGACATCATGTTGGAGGCTTAATGGATTGTATATAGCACTTGTTTCTATATTTCGTCTCAGTCACTGAGACATCTTCAGGTATTACAAAAAAACTAATGTAGCATCTACACAAATACCACACAATACTAAGCCCAACCACATGGGTGACTAAAGTCCTATCTAGGCAGAGTGCCCTCTAAGGGCATTTGTTGGTGGCCTGGAATGTAAGGTGGAATCTCTGATGATAAGTGTTTCCCAAATCTTAGGAAGCTTAATGTAACCATATTTATTAAGATTTGGTTGATTTCTGAGAGCTGTTGCTGATTCTAAAAATAGCCTCTCTTTTTTGAATTTGCTGTGGTGGAGCATGGTGGTTTTTTCCCATGAGATCCTGTGGGTTGTATCTAAGACATGGTCAGCCAGGCCTGACTGACCATAGCCGTGGTTGCAGATGCATGACTTGTGTTCCTCCAGGCAGATGGTTGCTGATCTGCCTGTCTGTCCAAAGTATGCCAGCTTGCAGGAACAGGGTACTTTATATAAACTCCAGGCACTGAGAGAGGAGGATGCTGATCTTTTGTAGAATGGATAAGGTAGCAAGTTCGCAGTGGGGCTTAAATGTATAGGTTGTAAGCCCCACTGCGAACTTGCTAATAAAATCTTGGCTATTTTTTCCGATGTGCCACAGATGTAGGGTATGGTGATGGCATTTCTAAACTCTTTCTGAAGAGAAAACTGGGGAATTGGGGGGGAGGGGACACCTGATTTTTTTTTAATGCTGTGATTGTTGTAGCCATTGGAGAGGAAATATGTGGTCAAGCTCAGTTGTAAGGGCAGTTCCACTGGAACAAAGATTGTGGGCTCTCTTGGTTAGTTTTAATAATGCCATATTGTTGAGAGTTTGTGAATGTATCTGCCTGTGTGTGCATAGGTTTTCTATATACAGTGAAGGAAAGTGTACCGTTAGGAAGGTGTGTAACTAAGATGTCTAGGAAGGGTAAACAATTGTTTACCCTAACCCTTCTGACATCTCACATAACATTCTTTGGCCCAAACATATTAAAAAGCTATTAGATTTGTTTTGGTAGTGTATATGTGAAATATACCCCATGCAATTAAGAATCAAATTATAATGAAAAATCATAGTCATAGGTCCAATTATACTAAAACTATTATTGCAGCAAGCAAATTTCAAAAAACTATAAATAGCAATTGGTCTTTTGATAGTTGTAATAGTGAATGATGAATAACAGAACAATGAATAAGTTCCATTACGAATAGCAATTTGTGTGTGTGCATGTGTTCAATAATATTAATAAAGATTTTAATTTTTTATGTGAATTCCATCCATAAAAGATTATAAATCTGCATCACATTTGGTATGTGGATGGGCTAAGGATAAATAATCCAGAAGTTGTCCAAACATACTTTAGAGACCAAAATGATCTTTATAATTGTCTGCTTTTTGTATAGAAGAAAGGAATTTGTTGATATGTTTCTTGAGGAGCCAAGGCTTGTAATCATTAGGAAAAATACTATGGGAGAAGACTGTTCCAACAAAGAGATATATGTAGAATGAAGCGAGAGGATGAGAAAGTGGTTCAGTGAGTTTAGAGCTGAACTATGTATGGGTCAGACCAGCAGCTGCTTATGTTTTTACATCTAATTATGTAAAGTGTAAATTAAGGAAAGCAGAGCAATGGCCATGGAATGAAGGGAGTCAGCGAGAGAAAGAGAGAGAGAGAGATCATCTATTAAACATATAGCTCTTTTGAATACAATCAAGCATTCCGAGTGAGGTTTTTGGTGTACCACCCTGAATGTGAGAACAGTATTCTTAGGTCAGGCAGATTTGAGATTTACAATGGTGCATTTGATATCTATCCAATATATATAGCATATCTATCCAAGCAGAAGAGAAGTATTGTTATCAGCCTAAAAAGAGAAAACCTGATCTTAGTTGATGAGCAGAATGTTGTCAAAAATGAGGGTGAGTGAAGTGTGAGATGAGACAGGATCACATTTGCCATTGGTAATGGCAAGGAGAACAGTGTTTAAGGCATTGGTTAAAAAAAGATCTTAAAGCCAGAATCACCTGAGAACTACGAGGTTTTATAAATGGAGAAGAGGAATGGAAAGAGTGCTGTCATTGCAAAGATGTAAATGGATCGATGAGCAGGTCATTGATATATAGGAGTGTAGGTGAAAAGCACAGAGCTTTGGACTACTCAGTATTAAAAATCTGATGAAAGGAAACCATCTATCATGACCTGCGATAAGTGATCAGCTGTATCTTGGTAAGAGGACCACAGTGACAGACTCGATTAAAAATGCTTAAATATCAAAAGAGTCACTTCAGCTTCTGAACTTTTCATGGCTTGTGACCTAAGGTATTCAAAGTTAGCCAGGAGATCCTCTGTAAACCAAGAATTGACAGAATCCATATTGGTGATCACCAAGTAACTGATAATTCTCTAAGTAATGAAGAAGTTGACTGTTAATGGTGGATTTTTTTTTTTTTTTATGAAAGTGTTGAAGTCAGAAGAATAGGGCAATAGTTTGATGGTTGACATTTATCTTCTCCCTTATTTGGTAGCTGGATAGATAAAGGCTTGCTTCCATGCTGTTGGATAGATGCCATATGAGTATAATATCTTATAGAGGTGATACAAGATAGATGTTAGTATAGGAGTACAAGCTTTTAGTAATGCTGCAGGAATAGCATTAGGGCTAAGAGACTTATCAAGGTTATGGCATATTTTTCTGATGAAAGATTAAAGGAGCATACTGTGAATAGTTCATGAAGATTTGGTGGAAAAGACTAACATTAAGAGGTCTACTTTATCTTTAAGAGATCTTACCATCTGCACCATCAGGATGTGAGAAAATGAGATGGAAACATAAGGGCAGAACTTGTGTCCCTTCCATGTTGTCAGAAGACAATCTTAGATATAAAGGGGTCATTTCTTGATGGAGTGGGGGGAGACACTTTGCCTAGATCATGAATGCAGGAATTGGAAGAGAAGAGTGATTTTGAGAAGAGTTGACCTTTTCTTTAGGTGAGATAACTACAGTACCATCTGGATGTGAGAGTGGCGACAACCTGGGCGGGCAGAAGTTGCACCCAATGCCTTGTCAAGGGACCAGAAGGAGCAACTGCCATTTGGGCAGGAAACGAGTTTGCAGCATTTAGCCCTTTCAAAGTCTAACTTAAACAGCAGTTTTTTTCTTTTACTGCATCGGCACACTTTTTGAGAACCAAGGCTTGGATGGTTGCTGAGAATTTGGAGTGAAATTACGGATGAAAGCCTTCATTCCTGTGAAGATGATTTCTGTTATTTGGTCTGAGCAGGTGTTTGGATCAGAACTGAAGCAGTAGTTGGACCATGGGAAGGAGGAATAAAAGTTGTGGAGGTCTCCCAAGTTGGCATCCTTGTAGTGTCAAAGGATTTAAGACTGCGAATTGGTGTGTAACTGTTGCTCTATGGCAAAAGAGACTTATATGAGGTTATGGTCCGAGTTACCAAGAGGAAAACCAACAACTAATGTATATCTGGAAGGGAAGCTTGTTAGGAAGAGATCAAATGTGTTGGCAAATTGGAGGGGATCGTCAGGTATTCTGCTAAGAAGATTGATGATCTGAAATAGGTCATTGCTAATGGCAAACATCTCAGCATCCCTGGTTGCTTGATCGGTAAAACTGGAGAAAGGAAGCCAACATGAGTTGTGGACATTGAAGTCCTCAGGAAGGATGATCTCACTATTGGGATATTTCGACTGCAGAAAGTTAAGTTTTAGAGAGAGAGTTGAAGAGGTTAGAGTGGTTGATAGAGTTTGGAGAGTGATAGAGGGGGCATATAAAAAGGGCAGATTGATTTGGTAGAAAAATTTTGAGCAAAAGCAGATCAAACAGTGGGAGTGATTCAAGGATTTGCAGTCTCTGGCATGGCATGTCGATTCTGACAAATGACCCTTGTGGCAGAAAGAGCTGTGTAATATGTAGTTTGGGCATTTGAGGTGGCCAGTTGGGACTCGGATAGTAATAGTAGTTCCAGTTTACTTGACTAGATGGTGGTGCACATTGTTTATATTGCTGTTTTGGCCATGGATGTTGGTGAAGAGGATGTGAAAACTTTGTTTTGATAAGAATTAGTGTTGGTTGGTTGGATTTCTGTTTTTTTTTTAATGATTTTTTTGGTTGGATTTTTTTTTGTTGTTGTTTTTTGTGGGTGGGGGGTAACTATTTTTTGTGGGATTTTGGGATTTGCAATAAAGTCCATTTGTTTGGGTTGTGGTCTGCTGTCTTTGGTGAGGAAAAGATAAAGAGTAAGTGGGGCATGCAGTGAGAGGTGACAGACTTGCAATACTGCCCACACAGAGGGGACTCAGTCTCCTGTCCATACGTGGCCTCAACAGCCACAGTATTTGGTCTCCCTCCAGTCACAAACTGGCAAACGTGGTTGCAGGATTTGATGCTAGCTGATCTGGAAGCCTCCAGATTCATTATTAACTGGTTTGGTCCTATCTACCAACCAGCAGCCAGCCCGTGCAACCATTTTACTGCTGTATTCTCGAATGTGGGAGATTCCCCCCCCCCTACATTGAGATTGGTGTCATTCAGAGAATCACTCTCACTGCATGTTGGAAGAGTGGGGTGGGGGACAGAAACTAGAGCTCTTACTCTAGCAGCCAAACACGACTGCAGCCACTTCGGGTCTCTAATAAGCAGGGTAGTGTTATTTCACCAGGTGATGAAAGACCTACCACCTAGAGGTCTAATTGGCATTTCCTCCAACTACGGAAGATATACTTTTTCAGCAGCAATGTTTGCCAGAGTCTCGTTTGTGGAAACAGGCTATGCCACTCGAGGGTGGAGATGACTTGACTGCGAGAGGCTATATGTTGACCATCGATAACCCTTTATTAGCTCCCTTCAGTCATAAAAGCAAGTCATAAATGACAAGGATTATCTGGAATTCTGGTGGTTTGGGGAACGATTTGTGTTAAATCATTACTGACAGCAAACAGTTCAGCTTCTTATCCAGCTTGGTGTGTGAAGTTGGAGAATTGAAGTTACTCTGAATTATGGACACTGAAATCTCTAAGGGATATTTTTTCACTCTTACAGTAATTAGATTGTGATTAACTTTCACAGAAAGCTAGTCAAATAGGTCAATAAAGTCATCAGAGTTCGAGAGCTATAGAAGCAGCCAAAAGGCAGCAAAGTATGGTAAGAAAATCTTAAGCCAGAGCAGGTCATGTAAATGAGATTCTGGGTCTGATAACCTTTTGGCATGGAATATCAGACCTGACAAATGCACAGGTCTTTTTTCCTTCTTACAAAAGCATGCATGATTTCATAGGGAAATTTTAGATGAGATTTGGTTGCAGAGGATGCCAGTTAAGGTTCTGAATAATATATATCAGTTTTGAATGTCCCTAAAGTGATGGTGATGTTAGAAATGATGGATGCTGATAAAGTCAGTTGTCACTTGTTTTTTTTTTTTTACTTTGAATTTTGCATTGTTGATTTTTTTTTGGGGGGGGTGTATTTTTGTTGTTTATTTGAAAATTTTGATACATTTTTATTATTTTTGTGGTTTTGTTGAACAGTAGCTATAATTTTTTATTTTGACTTTCATAGTTGTGAGTGGGATATATTAGGAAAATTTATAGAATAGGGGCATGCAGCAGGGGTAACAAACTTGTGGTTGCAACCTCCACATAGGAAGTTCCAGGACTCCATTCCAAGCATAGCCGGGCACTGATGCTATACTTGGATGCTCTCCAGACACAACCTGACAGAATAGGCACCAGAATAATTATTCTTAGTTGATCAGGAATCCTCCTAAAATGTTACCAACAGGTTTGGTCTGGTGTAATCTTGGTGTCTGACCTACAGAAACCACTTAACTCCTGTATCCTCAAGTAAAGAAGATGCTGGCTTCCTTGTTAAATAATTACACGTGGAGAGCATGAACTAAGAGGCTTCCACCAACACTGCATGTAAGAAGAATTACTTTGAAAATTATTAAATGAGATAAATGACAGAAAACTATTTTTATTTTTTTTTTTAAAGCCATCAGAAACTTGAAATGGAATGCAATTTTGCATGTAATTTTGAAACTTTGGTAACAAAAATGAAATCCTAGATGGTTGGAATGGAGCTTTCATCATATCAGTTTCTATATAAAACAGGGGAATAACATTGATCATGACAGTTTCAGTTTCTCATTGTTCCAGGAAAGATTTATGCAGCAATACTTGGGAAATAGCTAAGAAAAATTGGTGAGAAATAATCTGAATGTATGCAGGATCGCATTTTTGCCTTATGACAGTAGTTACAAAATCACAATAATGTGATACTGATAATTTAAGTTTTGTTTATCTCAAAAAAAAAAAAAAAAAAAAAGCATATAAGGTACCAAGCAAAGACTGTTTGAAACACTAATCTGTATAGTATTAATGGAAAACCTTGTGCAGAGACTATATGTAACCTACACATAATTCAAATCAGCAGTTATGTTGTGTCCAGTGTTATTTATATATGGGCACATCATTAGGTAAAGTGATATTATTATCATTACGTAACACATCCAGGGTTTCCAAAGACTCATCGAGGAAGGGCACCTACTCTACAACTCTCAATCTCCACTAATCTTAAATCTTTCTTTTTTAATAAGTTTGCTAGACTTCAAGAGTTAGCCAAATTAAATAATTGCTGTGAACAATTTGGTACAAAAATCAGCAACAAATAAACAGTCTAGATAAGAAAGATAAAGATAAGAAAGTAGGTGCATCTGGTACTCAGCTGCATCTGCATTCTTGGTATCTGTAGAACCTATAGAACATAATTCTGTTAGACACTATTTTTTGTAAAGATGGTGAATTTAATATGGAATAGATAATAAGCACGCTAGTATGCTGTGGAGTCATTTAAATAAATCCAATTAAATGCTTATGGGCTACTCTGCAGAACAGCACCGATGGAGGCATCTTTAGAAAAGGTACAGTGCAGAAACTTTGTCTGTGAGGACAGTTACTGGGCAAGTCCATGACCAAGTTGATTTCTGTTTGTCCTCGTTTGAACAACATCAAGAATTAAGGAGATTTATGGTGCACCGCCCTAAATGTTGTTTGGGATTATCGCTGAAGCAGCTAAGGCTGTGAGGTTGGTGTATCATGTCTGTTAATTGTGGGGGAGAAAATCCTTCCACTTCCATATGAGACCAACATTTCAACTTCAGTTGAAAAGCCTCTATTAATGATTTTTTGCGCTTTAGGTGGGATTGAAGCTTTCCAGGTCTTTCCATCCAACCAAAGAATATCACTGATACTGACTGATCTAGAGAGGTTCCATCCCAGATGTGAGAGCAGTATGATTGGCAGATCCGATTTATGCATAGTTTCTGGAAAGTTGAAAAGTAATGTCTTGAGGGGGGGGGGGGGATACTAAGTTTTTTTTTCCATTGTCATATGTCAAGAGTTGCTGTTTTTGTTTTCTGAGTTTCATCTGTTTTGCGTGCGTGAAGTGTGAACTGATGTGTTTAGGATACTAATATAGACGAGTTTTTAATATATGATTTGCTATCAATAATTTATAACTTTTTTGTCCACATTTACAATGGGAAGCAGTCTTGACATCTACTGAATGTCCTGTTTTCTGCCAGAGCTTTTGCGGATTGTATGATTGTAGTCGAAGGAGGTAAGCCTTGTCCTTCTCTTCCAAATTTACTATTATATTTACCCTTTTGAGTAATTTAAATATACCAATCAAATATGGCATTTCTCCTTCATTATTATTTTCTAATATATCTTAAAATAAACACATTTCCCTCACTCTACACAGATTTGGCTACAATTAATTAATAAATTAAAGTATTCGAAGTTATCCTGCAATTAATTGCATTGGACCAATTGAGATGAGAGCTGATGTGCTATGCACTCTTAAAACTTTCATACGTTGATAAAAATGCAATCATACGGTCAAATTGACACAAATTTTGTAGTTGCTTATGCAACCTACATGACAGCGCATCTAACGGAAATGGGCACATGACGGCATTGAAACACACACATACAAAGACATGTATACAACATTTTCACCATTTTCAAAGTTTGCAAACCTATACCACATGAGACTAAGGGTTAGATAAGCTGGTAATCTTGCACTAGAAACAAAATGTACATTTTATTTTAGGTGTCATATAATCCATGATTATTGCATCAGCTCGTGTTGTTTCACACTAGCTGATGCAAATCATGAAGGTCATCTACACTGAAATATATGACAAACATCCATGCAACAGTGATCAAACCCATAGTCTGTATGCTATTAAACAGAGATGCTATGCAATCAGTTAACCAGGCTGTCAGTTACTCTGTTCAAATTGATTAGTGACTGCTTAGTGATATTCATAGCTATGAATTGTGTTTCACGTGATTACTGAATACTGCAATCCATGAAATATATATAAAAAAAGTTTAAATGACTTCTAATTGTATTAAACTTGTCCTTCATACCAATTAAGATATTGTACTAAAATTTTAATGCCGAGAAGGTTCATAGTAAACTGCAGAAACAACTTTTTTCTTTGCCAAATAAATTTCTTTCCCTTTTGAGTAGTTTTGGCAGGATTAATCAACTTAAAACTTTAGCAGTTAAAATTATTCATTAAAAGAAACTAAAAAAAAAAAAATTTGCTTCTGCATTGTTATAGTAAATTTCCTTTACAGCAGCATTGTGGCTGTGGAAGTTTGGTCAGTACTTTTAATAATTTTAGTGACTGAATTGGTTATAATGGTGTTTGCCATAGTAAGAGAGTGAACTGTAATCTCGCATCTGGAGAATTAATTATATTAAGCATATATTAAATATATATACTCTGATGGATTACTGATTTCAATCAATTGGAAAGTAAGTAAGATGGAAGATTACATAGCTGCTTAGAGAAAGCTTGACTTCAGTAATGGAATTATAATCCTGACAGAGATGATTATTAGTAGTGAGAAAAACTGATATTCATAAGAATTTAGGTATGTGCTCTTAGCATCAGTTGCAAAAAATAATATGATTCAGGTAGTTATTTTTGGATGACTATATCAAATGTTAATTTTATTTATTTATTTATTTTTAACGCTTTATTTTTCTTATGTTTAACTGTTACTAAATTTGAAGAAGGGAAATTTTGTGGTAAGGAGTTGATAGTCACAGCTAAGTAATGATAGGAAAATGTCAGTGTTGTTTGCACCAGGTCAGGTGCACTACTGATTTAGTGTGCTACAGACATGTGCACTTGCTTGTTTTATGTAACTACTAAATAATAATTGCTGATATATTTAATAAAAGCTAAGCATTACTAAGCTAAGGCTTTAAAACGGTTTAACAAATGGGCTTTGGTATTATTGTTGACTATTAATTAAATATCTACTGCTATTTGTCTGCTTTATTATGATTGCTCAGAGAAGAACTTTTATTACTGCTACTGCTTTGCATGCTATTACGTAGTCTAAGGTATTTAATGTTCCTTGTTTTTTAACTACTCATTCATAGCGTTTGTACTGTGCTTTAGTTCAAAGATGTTTTCTAACATTTTTGTTTCCTTAATTGCTAGAAATGTAGAGTATCAAAAAAGTTGCTTTAGTTTTGCATATATTAAGTAAATAGCTTTATTGTTCTTTTTAATTATTATATTTTTAATTTTTTAAACTGCTATCTGGTCTTTCATCTATAGTTCTAAACCTTCCTCTCTCTCTCTAAAATAATTCATGAACATCCATGCTGCATGGATATTTGTGAATTTTAGACTACAAATTATTAGTGAGTGATTATTAATTTGTAGTCTAGCTATGTCTATTCTGTGATATGTTGAAAATATGAGGCAAGTGAATGATATATAATAAATAATTAGCAGTACATTTCCAAGCATGTTTTAAAATTGTTGAAGTAATTTTGGTACAAGGCTGTGGAATATATGCAGTTTTTTTCAAATATGCCAAGTGATTCATTATATTTCTGGGGGGAGGGACTTTAAATAATGTATATACTATATCAGATATAGAACATTATCAATTTCATTAGGATGTGTAGATTTTGTGCACTACTGTATAAAAAAAAATATTATTTAAAGATCTTCAAAATCAAATGATGCAGGTTTGTCTTATAGATTGAGTTTTCAATCAATAGCTGGCTACCTCCATGGCCAATGTCAGTATGGAAGTGAAGGTTTTTTACGTTCCCAGAAAACACAAAGTCAGCACACCAGTTACTTAACCATAACAGACCATTCAGCCTCATACGTCATGGAGGATGAGATGCGACAATGCTATGTGTACATATACTTTTTTTATATAATTTTCCATCCACAAAAGGTTGTGAACTTGTACCATATTAGTACCCTGGGTGAACTAATTCAGTTAAGGAATAAAGAACTCTATAGTAGAAACCAGATGTGATTTTTCATGCTCATTCAGACAGTGGTATGAGTGGTATTTTAACACAAGTTGATAAAGGAAATGAAAGTTCCTCATGTCAGGTTTTAACTGACAGCCCATTGCTGGTAAAGTGGAGCCTTTACCTAACTCAGTAATGGACACATTTATGATAGAAGTATACATAATTTACTTAAATAAAGAGCCAATAGGCTTCACTTCGGCGATGTAACATTATGCATTATGAAATAGGCATTATGTATACATAATGCCTGTTTCACTGAGAATAGCAGCTTGGTGCTTGGCTTCAATGCAAGAATGCCTCCTATATATATATATATATATATATATATATAATGCAGGCATTTGCACCATCCCCAATGATTATCACAGAAGAGTGTGCACTAATGTGTATCTGAAATTTCCTTTCCACGAGTCATGAGGATTATTTTTTTACATTTTCTTTATCTTTATATATTAAAAAATAAAAAACACTAGTGTCAAACTGGCCCATAATGTGCTTATGATACAGCACAACACATGTAATTTTGTTATATACAGAATCTTAGTGATTTGCACATTAAATAAAGTTATGTCACTTAACAAAGTTAAAATTATTTATAAATACTTTTATAAAGCCATATTAATAAAGAAAAGGTGAAACATATATTTATAAATCTTGTTTGGCAGTTTATAAATTCACATGAACGTTTTATATATAATGTATTCTAAGTTAAGTATAATTTCTGGGAAATTCCCATGCTACTCCTCTAAAACACTATTAATATAATTAATATTCTAAGTTGTTGTTTTCATTTTCCTTTATAGTGATTTAGTACCCATGGTGTTATACATGATAGCTTGGGTAAGATAGAAGTATAGTATATGCCCTCAAACAAAATATTAATTGCTCACTGGCCAAAATTGAATTATGTTATATTTCTCTATCAAGGAAAACATTGGTCACATTAGTACAGTCATTTGCACGTTGTCTCTCTCTCGTGATATTTGAGCATCAAACATATTTTTAATGAATCCTAAGTTAGTGGGGAGGGAGCAGAATTCTGATATCTGTATATGAAGGGGTAACCAAAAATAACCAGAACCTGAACTTGGCATGTGCACATTTTCTAAATACGGATGATATCACCAGGCATGATGAACATGCAGTTTTCCGCACTAGTCTGGCAACTGGCATCATCCTGTGTGAGCTGGTTCGTTGTTGTGGATGCTTTTTTGTTAGTGCTTACAAGCAAGTTTGGTGAGTTTGTGATAGCTGACCACAAGAAACAGAGAGTGTGTGTGAAATTTTGTTTTCTTTTGGCTAAAAACTGCAGCTGAAATTACTGTATGCTTTGGCAAGCCTTTAAGGATGACACTTTAGGTAAAACACAGATTTATGAGTGGTTTTCCCATTTCAAAAATGGGGACACATCAGTTGAAGACCAACCACAATCTGGCCGACTTTTGACAAGCAGAAAGGATAAAAGTATCAAAAAGGTTTGCCAGGCAATCAATGAAGATCGTCAGAAGACCATTGAAGAGATAAATTTGTCATGGAGTTCATGCCAGTGAATTTTAACAGAAGATTTGCAAATGAAATATGTGTTTTATAAAATTTGTGGGGAACTACCACCAACATGATGGTTGTTCCCCACCCTCTGTACTCACTCATTCTTTCTTCATGTGACTTTTTTTTTATTTCCACGGATAAAGAAACTCATGAAAGGGGAGAAATTCGTTGATGTGAATGAAGTGTTGCTGGAGGCCACAAACGGTATTCCAGTTGAACAGTTCCAGAAATTGTTTCTAGCAGTGGAAAAAATGTTGAGAAAAGTGCATTGACTCACATGGAGAGTACTTTGAAGGAGACTAAAATATGGTATTGTAAACTTCAATAATTTAAAAATAATAATAATAGTAATTCCGGTTATATTTGGCTAAAAACCTTAAATCGAGACAGGGTTCTCTGGCTGACTTGAGTGTGTCAGGCTTCTTGGATATCTGGGCGAGCACCAAAGCAATGGCAGACAGCCATAATAATACCAGTCTTCAAGACCAGAGAGATTGCAGCAACTATCGTGGCATCTCTCTGCTCAGCCTGCCTGGGAAAGTATATGCTAGGTGCAGGAGCATAGTTGAGTCAGAGTTCCAGGTAGAACAATGTAGCTTTCATCCTGGTAGAAGCACAACTAACCAAATCTTCACTTTAAAGCAAGTCTTTGAGAAATCTTGGGAATATGGCAAGACTGTCTACACATGTTTTATGGACTTGGAGAAGGCATATGCCAGCCTGGCTGGCTGAGTGGTTAACGTGTCCGTTCTCTAGTCAAGAGGTTGCGGATTCAAATCCTGCCGTGGACATGGAATTGTCTGTGGAAAAAATAGTGGTGGCGGTAGATGGCATTGGTGTACCTGTGGTGGTCAATT
Source organism: Typopeltis vanoorti (assembly GCF_054136105.1). Classification (NCBI taxonomy): domain Eukaryota; kingdom Metazoa; phylum Arthropoda; class Arachnida; order Uropygi; family Thelyphonidae; genus Typopeltis; species Typopeltis vanoorti. Next base: position 97,146,701 of record NC_143565.1, read on the forward strand.
GGTGGATTGTGAGTGGTGGAAGCAGAGTTGTAGATGCACTCCCTCGATGAGTCTTTGGACTCCCTGGAAGTGACAAATAATAATAATATGATCGAGTTGCTTGGGATAAGCTTTGGCAAGTAGTACAGGAGTATGGAGTGGATGGCTAACTATTAGCTGCCATCAAGTCCCTGTATGAATGCTCGGAGTTTTGTGTCAGGGTAAACAGCATAAAGTCTGAACCTTTCACAGTCTCTGTTGGCCTCCTCCAAGGGTGTGTTCTGTCACCCCTCCTTTTCATAACATTTATGGACTGGATTGATAGGCACAGCCGAGGCAGTGAGTGTGTCAGAATTGGAAGATGTAGCATCGGATGTCTGCTTTTTGCAGATGACCTAGTTCTGCTTAGCTCTTCCACAGATGACCTCCAGCGGACCCTGGATAGGTTTGTAGCTGTTTGTGCAGAAGCCAGAATGAAGATCAGTGTGGCCAAAACTGAAACATTTGTGGTCTCAAGACATCCATCCCAGTGCACTCTACATGTAAGTGGAGAAGTGCATTGGAATGGATGTCCATATTCACGAGTTATGGAAAGTGGGACGAAGAGCTAGATTCTCGGATTGGCTCAGCAAGCGCAATATTGCGGGAGCTTTGCCCCGTTCAATAGTATTGAAGCGGGAGTTAAACCAGAAGTCAAAGCTGGCTGTCTTTAATACAGTCTATGTCCCCATCCTCACCTATGGTCATGTGAGTTGGGCAATGACCGAAAGAATGCAGTCATAAATCTAAGCGGCTGGCTGAAATGAGGTTCCTTTGAGGGGTTGCAGGACTGACAAGACTAGACAGAGTCAGAACTCTGCAATTTGGGAAACCATCGATACGCAGCCGTTGCTTCTCCATGTTGAGAGATCACAGTTACATTGGTACGGGCACCTGGTCAGAATGCCACAAGAGAGGCTCTCCCAGCAGGCCCCCTGCCAAGCCAGAGGGTGGAAGGCCAAGGACTCGCTGGATAGATTATATCCAAAACCTTGGGTGGACACGTTTTGGAGTCCCACCAGAACACCTGAGCTTGGTGGTGGAGAATCATGACTATTGGAAGTTCCTCTTGCAGCTGCTACCTCCCCCCCCCCCCCCCCAACCCAGTTAGGAAAGGTGGGCCTTGAAGATGAATGAATGAATATTTGGGTACCTCCTCGTATTTCAGAGTTGCCAGCCTTGTTGGCCTAGTGGTGCTTGCTCTTCAGCCAGCAGCTCTAGTTTCAACTGCAGCTGCTCTGAAGCTACTTTCATGTTAAAGTGATTCCGATTTTAAATTAAAATTTTACTTTCATTATGTAGCAGTTAAGTTTTAACAGTGAATTATAAATTTTAATTGGTGGTAAAATTTAATTGGTTGTTTATTTGATCTATACTTTTCAGGATCCCGATGAGGACGAATTCTACTTCTGGCATTTTTAACTTTTCCTTCATCTAAATGCATCTATAACATTTCTGTAGAATTAAATATACTCCTTTCAGATAACATATATATATATATATATATATAATGCTTTGCTAACTATCATAAAAATATAACTTTATAAATATAACATATTTAATTTTTTTTTCTGTCATCCTTTTATTCTATAAGTAAAATTTCTGTAACACTGACAGTCATCTAGCTTTTTTGGGGATTGTTTAAAGCTTAATATTTTGCTCAGTAGGTAAAAGAAACTAATTGCAAGAGTAATTGGCTATTAACATTTGATGCATGAAAATATTGATATATTCCTGCTTACTCATGTGATTTAGCTTTACTAACAGTTGTGCTATTTTTATAGCAAAACAACTCGAAATTATTTTTGTAAATACTATATTATGCGCTATTAAAGAATATTGTGTTACTTATGTAAGAGTGAGTGGTAATATATGCAGTATGAAAACATATCTACTTTTTTTAAACTGCTTTAGTTGACTTTAAAATATGAACCTGGAAATGTAATTTCATATATTAAGTGCTGTTTATTTGTATAGTTTTTTGCCTTTTCCCTCCTTTGTAATATATTAATTTTTTTTTTTTTTTTTGATATTTTGGAGTTAATGTAAATTTATATGTAAACTAATTGAATGAAATGTGTGTGTGTATGATTCACTATTTCCAACATTTGTCAGTTTTGCAGACCACCTGCATAATTAATTTCAGTTTGAAATTTTAAGTCACTCATTGTGAAGGCTGGGACAAGCCATGACCATTCAGTTTGTTTGATTATTTTTATGTGTTGAATACATAGTCAAATAGGTGTTGTAATATCAGCACAAAATTTATCAGATATTTTTTGTATAAATGACATTAATGGTACCATGCATGAAATAACAGGGAATGTTGCAATGGATTGTTCTGATTTTGTGGAATATATATGTCAATGCATGTCATAATTTAATGTATAGTTTGTTCCTGTTTTATATACTCTTATAACACATTGTCCATTGTCATCTCCCTTTAAAACATTTTGCTTTGCCTGTATGTTTTCCCTAAAGTCTCCTGAGAAGGCATTAACAAAGTATGAAACTTTACTACAACACCATCCAAACAGTCCTCGAGGTTGGTTTGGCAAGGCTACAGCTTTGGATAAATTGGCAGAACTTCAACGTAGTAATACTCTCTTAGAGAAAGGTATAGCAACGTACAAAAGCTTAATCGAATTAAAAAATGTTCCTGAAAAATTAATTTTGAAGGCTGGAAATAAAGCAGTAGAAAGAATGAGATTCAGAGGTGAGTTACTATTAGTAATTTAACCAATGCTTTCATTGTTATGTAGGTTATCTTAAATATACTAAGTGTTGATTTACCCAGTCATTATCCAAAAACAGCTCTCCATTATATGAAGGACATTTTTGGCATCTGGAAACACATGCATACACATCAAGAGTTATAATCCTTTCTATGAAAATATCGATTGTCTTCTCTAGCCTATGTTTACTCTAGAGGAAAAAAATCACAAGGGACATTAATTTTTATAGATGTTTGCTAAACACATGAAAAAGATAACCCTCTCTTGACTTCAGTCTACCATAAACTAGCTTTCTCTGTATATATTAGTCTTCTATTTATCATCCATCTCAAAAAATATGGAATAGTTAAATCTCCAGTGTTGCACTTACAAAATTTACTCTTTACAACGCTGTCCAATAAGAAATCAAACCTATCAAGGAAATTTCTTTCCTCAGTTGTTTTTGTTAGTTTTATTTTCTATACAGATTTTTATAGACCTATAATATTTATTTTATTTTATATATTTTTTGCAAACCTATAATTAGGACCATGGGTGGATTAAGGATGTTTTTTCTATTTTTATTAATTTATATATATGTATTTTTTATTTATTTTTTACATAATCTGGAAACCAAACATGGAACTTTTTTTCAAGCCATTCCAGGGCAGTAATCTCACATTAGGCAGTGAAATTCATCTCCCAGTTGCAGATAATCACAAACATCCATGCCAGTAATGGGATTTGAATCTGCACCTTTTTGCTTTGAGAGATTTGCTTACCACTAGGTCAACCAGGCTGGCAGTGGTTATAATCCAAAAATAACTCATATTGACTTTTTCTTCATCCTCCAAATGAAGACAGAATTCTGATTCTGTATATAAAGGGCACTTCTAAACATGTTAGAGATTTTTATGATGTGCTGCAGCTTACTACAAATTTCAAAACCCTATTAGCTCCAACCCCTCCTGAAGATATGCTCATACCTTTACTGCTACCTGGTATATATCACATCTCCTATAGTAGCTTATCCTCTTCATACAAGCAGACAGAACAGTTGAAAAAAACTTATTTCTGCACATCAAAAGTTGTATTCAAATGTCTATATCAGTGCTTCATAGTGTTAAGAACATGAGAGAAGCAAACTCAATAAGTTATTAATTTATTTTCTTCCTTTGAAGCACAAAGCACTCTGCAAATAATCAACACCTAAGCCTTCCATTATGTTATATTCAAATGATCAAGCCTCATAAATCTGGATTATCCCAACATAGAATTGACATCAGTCACGTTATTCATGGTTGGCCGAGTGGTTAGCGTATCTGCTCTCCAGCCAAGAGGCAGTGGGTTCGAATCCTGCATAGGCATGGATGTTTCTGATTGTTTTCCACCTTCATACATTCATTCACCCAAGTATAGATATACTTTCCCAATTGACTACTACTCCCATGGTGACCCAGTTTTTTAATATGTACTGGGTCACCATGGAAGTAGTAGACCCAAACCTCCTGCAGTGGGAGAGGCACCTATCCTGCAGTGAGTAGAAAAATAGGCTGTTCATCATCACCATGGTATTCATGATTTTCTAAATTTCTACATAGAAGTATTTATAAAAATATGTAAGTTTATTCAAGAAAGTGCTGAGGCCTTATTACATTAGCGAAACCTCAGTTAACAGTAGTCTAACCTTTCTCAAAGTTTGTGAATTGTGATTTTCATTGGAATAAATATCTCCTCCCACATGTTTCAAGATGCGTTATTTTAAACCAAGCATACATGCATATTTACAGATTTAAGTGATAACTTGTTGCTCTATGTTTCATGTTTTCTTGGTTTTAAGTTCTTGTACTTTTAATATGCTGAGGATGCAATATTCTAAGTGAGATCTGTAATTAATATTTAATTAATTAACATATTTACACAATAGCCTTCCACCATTTGTAGCTAGTTCACCAGTTCTCTTTTCAGATTTCTCTACTAATGCAGGTGTTCCAAAGCTTTTATGAAGGTAGTCAGAAAAGTTCTCAGCCTTGAGAACTTTTCTGACTACTTGCAGTGGTTATAATCCACTGCAAGTAGTCAGTAGCAAGTAGTCATAAAATCTTGCTGATACTGTGCAACACTATCAGCAAGATTTTTTTTTTCCTTTCTAAGTTGGTACATCTGTCATAAGCATCCATGTTAAATTGCAAGTCATTTTATCAAGTAGTTTGTTTTATACAGTTGTCTATTTCCTTGAAATGGATAAAATTGAGTATCGGGTGGTTATAAAATTCTTTGTAAAAGGTTTAATGCCAAAAGAAATTCATTTGAAGTTCATAAAAGTTCATGGGCACTTTTCTCCTTCGTTCTCAACAGTTAAGAAATGGTCCTTTCTTTTAGTGTTGCACAGTGATCAGCATTCATTTTAGAAATTATGGACTTTACAACTGTGTTATAAATAACTCTTAATTTCCCGATGTTTCGATCTTCATATTAAGATCATCATCTGGAGTGTATATACAAATATACAAGGACAAACTGAGTTACATTATACACAATAAGCTAAAGGAACAATGATTCGATCACCGGTTAATCTACTGGCATGACCTCTAGTGAAGAAAAAGAAAAAATTACAGATTAATTAATTATTTAGAAACTATATCAAAACTAAATTCTGTTAAGATTAACATGTGAAAATATTCTTTCTTATAGATTGTCTTCTTTCAGTAACAATGATGTCCTATTTTTAACATTACAATTGTTATTTTAGATTTAAGATTCTGGATTATCTACAGTCCTGTTTATAGTTAACTCTTAGAGAGAAAGGTTCCGTGGGTAGAATATGTGCCTTCCATATGCTTGGGATTTTTAGACCATCATTATTGTTCAGATTGGAGTGGTCGATAAGAATCTCACAGGCTTCCTTAAATTTACATTCATACCATGTTTTGGTGTGATGTAAACAACTGCTCCTTTTCCAATCAACTTTTCCAGTCAATTCTATGTAAAGTGTTCAGGGCATGGTCAGAAAGGCCAGCTTCACCATAGTTATATTTAATGTGTCGTTTATGTTCCTTTTGTCTGATAGGAAATGTGCATCCTGTTTCCCCTATATATATGGCATATTACAGGTGCAATAAATACGGCATACGCAGTCAGAAGGAAGACATGTAACAAGTGTTCTTCCTTCACACTGTTTACCGGAAACCGACACATACTGTCCAATATATATATACATAAACTGCTACCACTGCCCAACACAAAATCTAGGTGTCATTAACACTCTAAAAAACAGGGCTTTGAAGATCTGCTCCAATGAACAGGTGCTGAAAGACGAATTTAAAGTTATCAGCAATACTTTTCTAAAAAATGGTTACAGCCATAACACCATTAACAAAATATGCTACAAGACCTCAATAAAAAACAAATATAAACCAGACTACAATAAAACTATAACCATTCCTTACATTAAAGGGCCATCAGATAAAATAAACAGAATACTACAAAAATACAACCTCAAAGCCACCTCTAAACCTCCTGCAAAACTAAAGAGCTTACTCAACTCATCCAAAGACCCACTCCCTCTGCTGGCCCAACCTGGAGTATACTATATTTAATGCACCTGTAATATACCATATATAGGGGAAACAGGACTTTTGTCTGATAGGAATTGTGTGTACCATCACACACAATTCCTATCAGACAAAAGGAACATAAACAACACATTAAATATAATAACTGGCGAAGATGGCCTTTCTGGCCATTCCCTGAACACTTTACATCAGTGTTTCTCAATGTCGGGCGTACACCCCACAGGGAACAATTTGAATATTTTGGGGGTCATTTAGAAAATGATGTTGCATTCGTCACCTCATCACTGATATACTCAAAACACTCAGCATTGTCGGCAAGGGGGGGGGGCTCAAAGATTTTGATGTTTTGGTGGGGCATGATCCAAAAAACGTTGGGAAATACTGCTTTACATAGAATTGACTGGAAAAGCACCAGTTGTGGTGCACAATTTGTGTTCATGGTATGAACACAAATTTAAGGAAGCATGTGAGATTCTTATCAACCACCCCAATCTGAACAAAAATGATGGTCTAAAAATCCCAAGCATATGGAAGGCACATATTCTACCCACGGAGCCTTTCTCTCTAAGTTAACTATAAACAGGACTGTAGATAATCCAGAATCCTAAATCTAAAATAACAATTGTAATGTTAAAAATAGGACATCATTGTTACTGAAAGAAGGCAATCTATAAGAAAGAATATTTTCACATGCTATCTTAAATATAATTTAGTTTTGATTTAGTTTCTAAATAATTATTTAATTTGTAATTTTTTTCTTTTTCTTCACTAGAGGTCATGCCAGTAGATTAACCGGTGATCAAATCATTGTTCCTTTAGCTTATTGTATATAATGTAACTCAGTTTGTCTTTGTATATTTGTATATACTCCAGATGATGATCTTAATATGAAGATCGAAACGTCGGAAAATTAAAAGAGTTATTTATATCATGGTTGTAAAGTCCATATTTTCTGAAATGAATTAAGAAATGGGCTACTGAGTTGAAATGTGGGTTGTACCAGCCTCAAAGATGATCCATGTGAAGGACGTCCAAAAAGTGTAACAACACCAGAAATCATTGATCAAGTGCACGATATGGTATTGGATGACTGGCGAGTCAAAGTGCGTGAAATTGCTGAGACTATAGGCATTTCAAAAGAACGTGTAGGATAGGTTTTGCATGAAGATTTGCAAATTAAAAAGCTTTGTGCAAGATGGTGCCGTGCAGATCAAAAAGCACTCGCATGAAAATCTCTGAACAGTGCTTGGAGCATTTTAACAAGAATAAATCTGATTTTATGCGTCGATTTGTTATAGGTGAGACTTGGATTCACTATTGCACTCCAGAATCCAAACAGCAGTCAAAACAGTGGACAGAAGCCAGTTTTCAGTGCCAAAGAAGACAAAGTCGGTTCCATCAGAAGGAAAGATCATAGCATCAGTGTTTTGGGATGCTAAAGGCATTTTGTTTATTAATTATCTTGAAAAGGGTAAAACAATAACCGGGAAATATTATTCCGATCTTTTAAACAGACTAGACAAAAAAATTCGTGAGAAAAGACCCAGTTTGCAGAAGAAAAAATCATCTTTCATCAGTACAATGCAACTCCCATAAAGATGTTTTGGCAGTGAGAAAATTAAGGGATCTGCACTATCAGTTGTTGGAACATCCACCCTATTCTCCAGATTTGGCTCCCTCTGACTTCTATGTCTTCCCAAAACTAAAAATCTTCCTCACTGGTCAGCATTTTTCTTCGAATCAAGAGGTGATTGCAGCTGTAGATCTTACTGAGAACTACTACAGGGATGGGATAATGCCTCTGAAGCATCGCTGGAATAAATGTATTAGTCTTAAGGGAGATTATGTTGTAAAATAAAAATAATTTTGAAATTATGAATTCATTTTTTCATTGTTAGGACAAGAACTTTTCAGACCACCCTTGTATATCACCCACTTCTTCCTCTCATATATAAACAACCTTCTCTCACTATCCTCAAACCCTATTAATTTTTTCTGATAATTTGTACTCGCCATTGTCCAGACCTTTCATTGCTCAGACATCTCAATCTTCATCATCCTCTACAACCACTGTTGTAAACACTGATCTCTTTACCATTAATGAAGTGATGAGAATGTTAGACACATTAATTGCTTCCAAAACACTCAAATAAAAACAAAAGAAAAAGAAACAAAAATTCTCCCATTATCTTTGTAACACTCAGTTCAATAGACAAGAACAGATCTCTCTCTCTCTTATTGCAGTGACCTTTCCATTGCTTCTATTACATCTTCAACCTCCAAATCACTTTATTATTAAACAAAAATCTCCAGGGAATCGGGGACTGATCATGGGAGGCCCATATTATCCACTTCAGCTGACATATTATTTCTTCAATTCATTCACACTACATGCACTCACAACATCCAAAGGCAATCCATTCCAATCATGCTCTGACAAGAGAGCGCATCAACTTTTGTGGTATACTATGTAACCCTTTCAGAAGTTTGTCAGTCTCAATTATATCATCCATCTTTCCCCTGTTTGCTAGAGTCTGCAGTCTGCAAATTCTCAATCTGTCCTCATAATACACATTCCACAGTCCTGATATCATCTTTAACTTTCTTCTTTGCTTTCTCCATTGTATTTGTGTTACCTTCAAAACCATTAGACCAGATGCAAAAGATACAAAGTGACTTCTTTATCCTTTCTTGCCATTGATCATTTCAACATTGCAGTTATCTTGTGAGCTGTATTTGCAATCTTTGCTGTATCTCCCTTGAACTTCATCTTCCTATCTACTGAAACTCCAAAATCCCTAGTCTGGTTAATTTCTTCTAACGTAACCCCACCAATATAATACCCTGGAGATACATCTTTATGCTAAAGTGCATGAATTGATAGTTATTTTCATATGCCCACAATTCCAGCCTATTCAAATCATTCTGCAAGTGCTGCTTGTCAGTCACCTTCATTGATTGCCTTAGAGCCTCCACAGTTCAGTCAGTATAGAGAAAGCCCTTTGGTTGGAAAAACCTGGGTTTGATTTCTGTCTGTCATGTGAGGAATCTTTATCTGGCCTCTTTCGACTAAAGATGAGTAGCCGGTCTCATACAGAGGTAGAGGGTTTTTTCACCCAGAAACTCTGGTTTTTCCTCCCTCAGAACAGACAAACCAGGTCCATGACCACATGCAAATTTACAGTCATAAATATATATATATATATATATATATAAAATATTTTAAAGATACCAGGTGTAAAATATGTTAAAGATACCAAGAAATTTTATAAATGGTTTTAATCCTTTTCTTCCCAAGTAAGCAAACAAGCAAGTAAGCTAAGTTTGTGCCTGAAGTATTTTCAGATCTGAGGCAACTCGTGATAAAGGTGGCATAAGCTCTGATCACTTGCCTATGTATCCCATAATACAAAGCACATCTCCTTACAGACATGTATAATGCTGTGTATTATGGAAAGGGTCACTACCCAGACCGGTTTCGACCTTTAGTGAGGTCTCGTCAGTGGGAGCCAGACCCAGAGGTGGTGATACTAAGGTAGAAGTAATGCAGAACAGACTTGAAAATACTTCAGGCATAAACTTAGCTTACTTGGGAAAAAAAGGATTAAAACCAAGTTTATAAAATTTATTGGTTTCTTTAATTGCTCAGTTACTGGCTTACTCAACAAATTTGTATCTACGTGTTTTTTTTCCAATGTGACAATTTCAGCAACTTGTAAAATATCCTATCACTTGCACCCTTGGTGACTTCCCCAATGCTGTAGCATTCTTACACCTCTCGATGGGACTGCATTAGGTTCTCCTCTTTCCCCCAGCCAATGTCCATAAAGAATTTCTGGCAAATCAAGCTCTCTTCTCACCTGTGCTTCCATGTCTTCCTCATCCAGATGATATCACTGTTACCACTGTTTACCTAATGATAAAGCTATCTCCTGGCACTACTCTTTTCCTCCAACTTGTACATAGATGACCAAAGTAGATCACCTCCTATTATACCATAAAATGCACACCATATCACCTCAGTCCTCTCCAAAATAATACAGTCAACTTCTCTACCATCTAGAGACACATCAGTTAATCAAAGATCACCAATATGGATTCAGCCAGTATAAATCCATTGACTGACCTGTTAGCTTATGTCACCCACTATTGGATAGATGTCATGGAAAGGTTTGGAGAAATGTGCTGTTGCTTTTGACACCAGGGGTTTTGATCATGTTTGGTGTCAAGTCCTCCTCAGAAAATTGTCTTCCTTCAGTCAACCCACCATCCCATGCACTTGTATAGCCAGCTTTCTTTCTGTCATTCACTGCATGTTTATTGTGGATGGAACCTTCTTTTTTGTGCTTCTCTGCCAGTGCAGACTGCCTTGAGGGTTGTTCTACAACTATCTTCTTTCTCTTAGACATAAATGACATATTCTCAATCACCACTAATCCTATCCACAGCTTTACTGATAGTACACCCCATTCATCCTACTCTTTTGACAAACTGTGTAGTACTCAGACATCCTTCAGTGTCACCAAAATACAGTCTTTCATTTTCACTCACAAAAGGAATTGCAGCTCGCCTACCCTTCCCATCAGTAATACAGAAATCATCAAACAGAATCAGATTTCTTTGCTTGGACTGAAACTGACCTGACCTCCAGTCTCTCCTGGCATAAACACATTACTTCAATAGTTTCTTTAGCTTTTAAAAACTAGTCATTCTTTCCTGTTTAAGATGCTACTGCCACTCATCATCTACCTAGCCTAATTCTATGCTTATTCCAAATTTACCATCCTTAGGGTACTGTTCACATGTTTGGGTGGTGCATCTAAAACTTCCCAAAAAATTCTCCATGCTGTCCAGAGGAAAGCATTTTGGCTCATAAATGATTGACCCTCACATGCTCATTTAAACCTCCATCTCACACATGCACTGTTTCAGCTCTGTCTTTTTTACAGGTATTTCCATAGTCACTTCTCCATTGAACTGGCAGCCATCATTCTTTTTGTTGGTTTTCACTTTCTGTTGGGCCTATTAAAATGAGCAGAAGCTGTTGAGCATCTATTTTCAATACAACTACAAACACATCAGACCTGCTTCTCCTTTGCATTTATTCCATTTATCTCTGTCCTCTAGAATACCCATCCTCAATGTGTTTCTCAGCAACAACAACCTATTACTCTTTGAGAAAAATATCAATAGAGTTCTTCTTCTCAATCCTCACCTGCACTTCACACACACACATGGCTGTCATGCTATAGTTTCTTCTACCTCCTGTGTATGGGATAAATATTTAAAATAAAATTTAATTAATTAATTAAAAAAAACTATACCACTACTCATTAACAAACAGTCTGGCTACACTATGCAGATGAAGTGTTTGCTATTTAGCCTAATGGCCTAGACATATTAGCTACATTTATAGTGCATTTAACCAGTATCAAAAAATACATTTCACAATTGTTGGTTTCTTTTTTCTATAGAACAAATGTCTCCCCTTCCTAGACATACTAGTTGTTATTATTATCATCATTATCTGAGACCTCCCAGAATGCAAGGACTCATTGAGGGAGGCAGTACATCAACCACGGCAGAAATCATACTTTCTCTTTAACTCATTTAAACTAGATGCACTCACCACCTCAACAGGTAAACTGTTCCACTCACTGCTTGCTCTATGAGGGAAAAATCGAGCCCATATCCCTTTCTTAACTGTGCAGACACTTGGCTTCCATGGATGCCCACCTTCCATATAATGAAAAATGTCATAATTCGATAGCCATAACACCCTCTCAGAAGACTATAGACCTCTATCATATCACCCCTTTTTCTCTTGTTAACCATTGTCTGCAGTCCACATACTCTCAATATGTTCTCATAATCTACATTCTGTAATCTTTTTTTAATTTTCTTTGCACCTGTTCTACAGCTTCTTTATCCCTCTGAACCCTGGACACCAAATCTGAGCACAGTAGTCCAGGTGTGGTCATATCATGATCTTGTAAAGAGGCAAAATGACTTCCTTATCTGTTATATGTCAATTTGTTTCAACATCGCAATTATCTTCTGAGTTGTATTCGAAATTTTTGGCATGTGACTTTTGACCTTCAATTTCCTATTCACCATAACTTCAAGATCCCTAGTCGCATTAGTTTTTCTGATGATACAGTGACATTGGATTGATAGCCATTATCATTTTTCCACAGTTCCAGGGAAATCAGGGATGCTCACTTACAAATCACTTTGTAAGTGAGCGTCCCGGATTTCTCTTCCTATCATTGTATCATCAGAAAACAGTTGAACATCTCCTGTTAGGTCCTTCCGAATATGATTAATGTATAGATTAAACATTCTCATCTGCTTCTAACATAAGGGTACCTACTGTCTGCTTCGTTAGTTTTTTTGTCCACATTCATTTGTTTTCTCTTGCAACATGATGATAAAATTCTTCTGGGTTGCCTTTAACCTGCACAACCAATTTCTTTTTATGCTTTGATATAGCTTTCCATATAATATTCATAAATCTCTCACTCTTATTCTCACAATATTCCTTCCACATCTTCTTTTGGATCTCTTACTTAATCAGGTTACACATCCCTTTCACTTGAGTATTTTTTCTTCAAATCCATGGACACTGCCTTGTTTAAACACCTTTTAAAATCTTCCCATGCATTGTTGATATTCTTCCCAAACTGGTACTTAAGGACCATAGATAATATTCTCCTGAGAGAATGTGCTGTGCTACAAAGCTGTCATTTACAGCTTTATCGTACACTCTGATAGCCAGGTTTTGCCAAACAGCAAACTCAACCCTTTGTTTTTGATGTTCCTGACATTTATGTATAGACATAGCAAGTTACCCCCTGGCTTATTCATGTACCTACATCTACAGTCTGCTATGCCCAGTTGGGTTAATTTTTCATTTTCGCTCCCACACCCACTCAGAAAGTTTGAACTCAAGGTTCATTCCCACCTACCAAATTCACAATTATGCTCAGTGGCATTCATATCATTGTTATATTTGTTGAACTTACACACACACATGCATTCTCACTGTTCCTCCCATGATGATTCTAGTTTTCTGGACTCTCTGCAGTTAGGTCTCAACCCAATAAATAATTTTTCCAGCTCCTGCTATATCCATTTAAATGAATGTTATCCATCCTATGTCTTTTCTACCATCAAACCCATTTCACACACATCCAGACACTTACACCCATTTCTTCTCAGCCTGTCCATTGAATCATTTGTTATCATAGCATTCCTTAACTCGGCTGTCATATCTCAACAATAAACTAACAGTTTTCACTTCTAGCAGTGCTTTCATATCCATTTTTTCTCTCTCATTCTATATTTATCACTACAGTACTTAAATCATTACTTCCAACAAGCACTGCCATCTCTTACTTTTCTGTTTCTCTATTATATTTGTCTGTTACACATGACTATCAGTCAGTTCAATATCCTTTTCTGTTTTTAGGAAACTCTCATCCTAGAAGAAACTTGCAATAAGCAATCACACCATTTCTCATCTTAGCAGTATGGCATCCAAAAACTCTCTCACACACACACACACACACACACACTGATTTAGGGCTGTTTGTTCAGATGATGCAACCCTTTCCCATTGAACTCATGTTCCTTCACTATACTTTTTAATCAATGGCTACAACCCTTATAAAATAGACAAACATTAAAACTACATCTGTGACCATCTATCTGTATGGCAAGTCAGAATTGGCAGACTGTGCTGCATAGAAGTTGCTATATGTCTGAGAGTCTATTTTTGGAATCAGCATCAGTTGTGAAGCACCACCCCTAACCATGACAAGCATCACAACATTAATTTGCCAAAGATTTAGGAGAGAATCATTCCAAGATGACATTTAGCCTGATTTCTCAGAATTAATTTTGCTTTTCATTAAGGCTTATCTGGTATAAATCACGAATAACAAAAATCAAGGGGAAAAAAAGTTGAATTTACTAGTTTTTTACAACTTATCATATACATCTTCAGGATAAAATTATAAATTTGAAAAAAGCTTGCATTAACAGACTGATTTCTCAAGTAATAACTGTCTAATCTAGAATAAACTTTGGCAAATCAAATTGGTTTAAAATATGACCTTGGTTTTTGTTACTCTGCCTTGGATGACGTAGCATTTCAGTGGCTTATTTGAATCTATGCACAATATTTGTTGAATTCAGTGTATCGCATTTCTGTGAGTTGCTAAAGTACCTGCTGTATTTCCTTGGTTATGTGAAATGCTAATTCTGAATGGTGCACCCACTGTTTTTCCACATCTTTGACATGTTATTTCATGCAGATCTTTTCAAATTGTCATGTCTATTTGCAAATACTTGCATAAACAGAAAATTTTGTACATTCCTGGTTTCATCTTGAGATGAGAATGAGGCTGTTGCAGTGACTTCATAGAAATGTTTTGCATTGTGTGAAAGTAACTTTTAAGTTGTACTGTTTAAGTACAGTTGTGATGTATTTTTATGTAACACAAAGAAACTGCATACTTATCTTGCTCCTGTTTGTTTGTTGGAATATGTAATGGCCCGACAACATCAATTATCATCGATTCTTCTTATAATAGTAAGAAAAATCTTAATTGAAGGATGGAACCAGTTCACCTACATATTTTTTATCCAAGTGTCTTTCTAATCTATTAAAGAACCATATCAGACACATAGACTCCTTTATAAAGAACTCTGAACATTTTAACATTTTGTCCAGAAACTATCTGAAATTTCCATTATGCCATCAGACACTAGTCTAGATATTGTTTCTTTGTTCACCAGTGTTTTGAAGATGAAGTCCCTGAGTTTACTGATGATTTTTTTCCCTCCTGATATCTCTCGGCTATTTAAATATTGTCTCTGCTCTAATTACTTCAGATGGAAAGGACAAAACTTCAATCAGCTTTCCGGCTTTGCAATTGGGCAGCTCCTGTCTCCTCCATATATATATATATATATATATATATATTTTTTTTTTTTTTTTTTTTTTTTTGAGATCATGCTAGATTGAGGGTTTGCAAACTGTAAACCCTCAATCTGGTGGAAGTATGTAGATGATATATTCATCATCATCTGCAAATACACGTTCTGCTGTTTTGCATGATTTCTTTTCATATGTAACTCATTTCACCATAAAATAAAATTTACTTTGGAACTAGAAAGTGAGGGGAAACTACCCTTCCTAAATGTTTTAATTAACAAATGCTGAAAAAAGCTTTTTGCTTGGTGTATATCACAAACCTACTCATACAGGTTGTCCTACATTCTTTACACCATGTGTCACAAGTCAAAAAAGGGTGGTTTCTATCAGAAGAGATGAAGAAAAACTTAATGAAGAACTATCAACTTTACTCTCCAACTACTTCTTTGCAACAGATATTCACAGAAACTTGTACATGCATTGCTATTCTGTAATCTGGCTCCAGAGCAAAATCCTGACTTTCACTACAGGATTTCAATTTCCATCCATGACTTTGTATCAAAATTGATAGTCTCCCTAAAGCTTGTGATGTCAGGGGGCTTTCAAGCCTATTTTGACTATATGATGTTTACTTTGTTCTCCTAAAGATCACAACCCCCTTCTATAAACATCCTGGCATGTATAAAATTCCATGCTCTTATGGCCTTTCATACATGTGTCAGACATCAAGAAGTTTTTGAAATAAGACAGAATGAACACACACATTGGACACTACAACTAAGGTCTGGGTTTTAATTTTTCTCACACACGCATGCAAACCAACACATAAGAGTGGAATAAAAGCTCAATGCCTTACATTGAAGACCACTTTACTACTTACAACATAAAAGGAACTATTATGGTCATCTTTTCACAAGGCACCCTTAATAGAAATAAAGGATTAATCTTTTGACATTTGGAAATTGCTTATCAGATTTTTTTTATACATCAGACTACAACTTTTCAGCCAACTCGCTGCACACAGTGCTGAACAATAGGTAACCCATGCTACCTCCCACATTCCACATTGTTTGTCAGTTTATATTGTAATGGTTCATACATAGTTTGTTTTAGTAACATTATAATTTATGTATGCCTTTATTGCATTTATTTTTATATATTTACCTAGAAGTCACAAGTTTTAGTGGCAAAACTAGTTTCACCACTAAAACTTGTTTCATTATTGTTGTAATTATCCATGACCAAATAAAACCAGTTTTTTTCTAATTATACTAATTGGTTGAAAGTCTCCATACCCAATGTAATGAAGTGTCTTTAAAATTATAATTGCATCAGGCCTACAAGTACACTTAAAAATTACTGTTCCCAGCAATATAAAGAAAGTTGTGCTTGTCTGCCTGCCTCAAATTATGACTTCTAGTGATGCCAGAAATATTTAAATTGGACTTGAACAAACTGGGGGATACCTTGTGGTCTGGTAAATTGCAATTGCTCTTACATTGTGCTTTATAAGATTCACATATGATATTAAAATTGTTGTTGGAGGATACAGCAGATTACTGGAGGGAGGGGAGCTATAGGTGACTAATGCTCATATTGATTTATAGCATATAACCTAGCACATTCACCAGCATTTGCACTGCACTTTGAGATGGCTTAGTTGGAAAGCTTACCATCCCATCTTGCTGGACCATGTGTAACATAATTCTAGAGACCCTGTGATTTCTTCTAAATGCTTCTCACCATCAGAATTGCTTTGTCTCTATCCTGCTGAACATTTGTGGGACAGAGCCATGAGACTTAAAAGATGTTTATTTTTTTTCCCAGGTAACACTTTATTTTGTATACAGAAGCTATTAAGTTGTCTGTAACTTTTCAAGAGCATAGAATTTAATTACTTAAAAAACAGATGAAGTTGACTACTATATCTATTTAATTTATTGTATAGGTTTTCTGGGGAAGGCAGTAAGACTACAGCATCAACTAGTAGAAAAATTTCCCAAAGATGTAGGACTAAAAAACCAGCTAGCAGTTAGCTATTTGTTAATTGGCCAAAACAAAGAAGCCAGAAAAATTCTTAGCGAGGTAAGAATTATATAATATTCTGTCTTGGTTAGGACACTACTGTTAATTTAGTGTTTTACAGTAGAAACTGGAATGAGCAAAATCGTTTCTTTATTGAATACTTAAATTACTGCTTTCTTGTAAAAGCATGCTAACTAATTTTACACTCATATGATACTGTAATCCATTTGGAAGAAGCCACTCTGGAGACTTACTAGTTTAATCTCTTCAACATTAACTAATAATAGTTTGTGACTTTTAAAAGTAGTCATATATTTATCATCATCATCATCATCATCAAATTCCTGCCATGTACCCTCAAGGGGTGTACAGGATATGATAGTACTACATGAAAAAAATTACGTCATTATTAATTTCCTATCTACAATTTTCCTCCAAATCAGTCTATTACTTGTCAACACTCCAAACATTCTCAGATCTTATATTTCTATCGTCTAAAGCACTTTGTACCGTATCAATCCACCTATATCTTGATCTTCCCCTGGGTCGTTTTGCTGCCAACCTGGCAGATAACACTTGTTTTGCTAATCTTTCCTCGCCCATTCTGTTTAAGTGACCATACCACCTGAGATTAGCTGGGCAAGGATAATAATTCAGTGAATACTCAAATAATTTAAAGTAGTAGGAAGAGAAATGAAATGTTGATAAAATTGGAATAATATGGTGATTCACAGTTTTAGATATTATCAAAATTATGAATCACCACATAATGGATAGATTCTGTTTCTTCCCCCCCCCCCCCCCCAGAGCATCAGAGATTTTTCCATAATCAACTTACCATTTTGCATCCTACTGAGTCTCTACAGTGGCTATGTAGTCTTGAGGTAGGAGTAGCTAAGCATATAAAATTTTAATTTTGGAAGTGGTATATGTCTGAAACTACAAAGTTTGTGATTATGGCAAACTTAGGTATAAATTAAAGATGCTAAGAAATTATATTCTTGGTTTAATCCTTTATCCGAGTGTAAGCAAACAAAGTTTGTGTCTGAAGTATTATCAGGACTGGGCAACTCATATATAGAAGCTAATGACTTCTCATCACTTGCCTTAGTGTCCCATATTGCAAAGCACACATATCCTTATGGACATGTATAATGCTGTGCATTATGGGAAAGGTCACCACCCAGACCGGTTTTGACCTTTATTGAGGTGTCATCATTTGAAGTAATGTAGAAGTCATTTATTCATATAAGAGTAGCCAAAAGGTGGCACACTTTATTCTTAAATTACTCTGAATTAGAGATAGTCGTTGGAAGTTTTTTTCACTTGCTTATACTATAAATTAAAGATGCCAAGAATTTATATTCTTGGTTTATCTATCTCTAAAAAATAGAAATTCTACTATCCTCTGATCATTATTGCCTGAATATAACATCTTGTATTTGTTGCTGTGATATTCTTCTAAGCAACAAATGCAAAATGTTATATTCTGGCAATAATGATCAGAGGATAGAAGAATTAGCTGTAGTATTCAACACTAAATACGATCGTAATTTTCTTGAATAGCAGTCAATATCAAATAGTGTGATGCAAGCAAATATCAGAATGGAGAATTGGACAAAGAGTCTTGACTTTGTGCTTATGGTCCCACAGAACATTCTATGAAGGAGGAAAAAAATTAGAGAAGATGACGAATTTTTTCAAGGCATTAAAGATGGCAACTTACACAAAGAAAAAGGAAAACTTTTCTTGTTATAGATCTAAATAGCAGAGTAGGAAATGATTAACCAGAAATGTTTTGGGAAAATTTGAAAAACAAAGAGCAAAGCTAATAATAATGGTAAGCACCTGTTGAATATCTGTACAGGATATGGGCTAGTCATTACTGACATCATGTTCCAAAATAAAGATGTGCACAAATTCACATGGAAAAGAAGACACCAGAAATAAGAAACGTCTCCTTGACTATGATATTGTTGATAGTGATATACTCATGCTGATTCAGACACAAGATATAGAGAGGGAGTGATTATTGTCTAATTTCGAGCAGGATAAAATTGAGTATTATCATACTTAAAAGAAAAGTGTGCAAGAAAGTTTTAAAAAAATAAAAGTTGAGCAGCTTTCAGAGGCAAACTGTAAACTTAGTACACAAATATTATTCAAGAAAATAATGAAACAGTTTGAAAACAAGAACCAAATGTTAGAGATGCAGTGGCACATCCTGAAGAAAAAATATTGACTCAGCCAGAGAGGCTGAGTCAATATATAAGAAAATATTCAAGAGGAATGCATTCATGAGTGCTTAACAATGCTTAATGACTCTTTTTTGGAGTCAATTGAGCATAACAATGCTCATTGACTTTTTTTTTTTTGGAATAAAAACAGGAATGAAATTGACTAATTTACTTACCACCTGACATTTCACCAGCTCAAGCCAGCATTGTCAAAAGCACTTTGAGGACACACACACACTTAGCAGACTAAAATGATTTCCAAAACAAGAACAATAACATGTGTAGAGGGTTACTGTTGTGCTCTCTGTGGTGATGTGCTGTGATTATTACTGACAGGTGTATAAGATGGTGCACCAAAATTTATGTAGGACTGCACCATATGTCTGTTTATGGTTCACTGTGGTGTATAGTATATGAGCCATTTCCAGGAAGAGTCTGTGATTTAAACCATGATCTGTGTAGTAGCTTTGTTTTCTTCCACCTGATGAAATAGTTGTATCCAAGGCATATTGCTCTAGCCTGCTCTTTCGTTGTCCATACCAAATGTGTTTTTTTATCTTCTTTTCTTCTTAACATAGTGGTTAATCCTGTCTGTCCAAAGAACTGGATCTCACATTGACAAGTGCTATAGGCACCTGGGAAGGAGAGAGAGAGGATTCTGGTAATCCTTGCTTTGTTTGTGGAAAGTAGAGACTTTGTCCAGAGATTTGTAAGCCGTTTTGATTTTGTGTGTGTGCGTGGTTTTTTTTATTTTTTATTTTTTTTTATTTATTTATTTTTTTTTTATTTATAGGAGTGAGTCTAGTTTGTGTTGTACCTTTTAATATAGGGTATAGGTAGGATATATTGTATATAGTCTATACTATATATTCAATGCAGGGTAGGTATAGGGATATAGTGTGTATATAGCCTTGGATGAAGGCCATTTTTTCAGGTGGAATAAAGCAAAGCAATATTACACATATCCAGATTTAAATCATAGAGACTGTTCCTGGAAGTAGCTCATTTGCTACAGAATCCGGTGAAGTGCAATGGAATTGATGATTTAATCATACAGAAATTTTGGCACAATACTCTATTCAGCCGTCGGCAGTAATCACAGAATATCACTGCAGAGAGTGCCCGTTTTGCCTTCCATACATGACCGTCCTTGTTCTGGAGGTCATTTTAATTTAGTCTTTTCTGAATGTGTGTTCAAAGCGCCTTTGAATACCCATGATAGACATATTTTGATATCCTAGCATTAACAGGTCAAGGCACCAGATTGATTATATCCTGGCTCTCCAATGGTGGAAGACAGGCATCTTTGATGTGCAGACTGGTACAGAGCATCAACTAGTAAGAGTAAGACTGAGACAATGAAACCTTCCAAGTCAGGCCCATCCCACTAGACATCCAGTCTAGTGGGATGGGAACATGCTAGAGTAATCCCTAGTGTGTTCACAGAAGAAACATCAGCATGGTTGGATGCTCTTTTGGAGGTTAGTGAGAACTCATCTGAAGTACTCAAGAAAGGAGTCAAGGTTATAATACAGGATAAGGCCAGTGTTTCTCAACCTTTTTTGGATCATGCCCCACCTCAACGTCTCAAAGATTTTGATGCCCCCCCCCCCCCCAGCATAATAGTCAGCCAAATTCTGAAAAAGCATAATATAAATATGTACATGTACATTTTCTAATTGCCCCCCAAAATATTCAAATTGCTCCCTGTGCAGCATACGCCCCACATTGAGAAACACTGATCTAGGCCCAATTAGAAGATCAGGAGATCCGTGGATATCACTTCAATGTGGGATCTGATCAAAAGAGGCAGTTGGAGAAACTGAGACTGAGGAATATAAGAGATTAAATAGAGAAGTAGAAAAGCCATCAGGCAGAGCAGGGAAAAATTTTATGATAATAAATGGGAAGAGATAAGTGTTCCAGATGAGGAAGCACAATTATAAAATTGTTTCATTTAGTCTGTGACTTAAAGCACAAGTTTAACCCAAATCGAATGTCATCAAAGACAGGAATGGGGCAATACTGACAGAAGAATTGGAAATCAAAAACAGGTGGAAAGAGTATGGTGGTGAGGACTGTACAGCAGAGAGGATAAGGAAGTTTTGGAGGAGCCTTCGCATGAGGAAATTTTGATTTGGAACCTGCTCTACTTACATGAGGTTGAAAGAGCAAATTAGACAGTGTAACAACAACAGTCTCTGGGTGTAGGTAGAATCCCAGAAGAGTTAAGGCCACAAGAGATGGAGGAATAATAGTATTTCATAGACTGATTATAAGGATATGGAAGACCAGATCATGGCCTAAAAATTGAGACTGGAAATTGGTTTTCATGCTACTATACAAGAAGGGAGATATGAAGGAGGGTAAGAACTATAGAACTTTTTTTAATGTGATGTACTAGAGATGGACATGACAAAAAAACAACAAATCTGTTTGAAAAAAGAAGACATTTATTATTATTTTTTTTTTTTTTTATTGTTTTGACGCCTCCAGGGAGTCCAAGGACTCATCGAGGGAGAGCACCTGCTCTACAACTCCGTCTCCACTATTCAATCACCAACTGACCGCAACTTCACCATTGCCATCTATCTACCGCTGAGCACTGGTATTTACACAGACAATCACAAACATCCATGCCCAAGCCGGGATTTGAACCCGCAGCCTTTTGGCTGGAAAGTGGATACGCTAACCACTCGGCCAACCAGGCAGGCATTTAATTTGAGAAGGAAAAAGAAATACAATAAAAACAATTTGAAAAAAATATTAAAAAAGATAAAAGAGAAGATAAAATGATACAGGAAATAATAGATAACAAAAAAATGTGAAAGTACTGTGAAAAAAATCTCACACTAGTTAAAAGGAAATACTAATACTAGAAGATGAAAATGGATGAGATATCAAAGATAAAAAAGTATAGTTGGACTAGACAGTATTTTTCAGAATTGTTTAAGATCACAAGCGCTGTTCAAAAAAACTTTTATATGGAAGCAGGAAGAACATGAAGAAGAAAGTATTCCAGAAACACACAATTTTGAAATTGAACAAACAAATCTTCATAATAAACTGTTAGAAGATGATGGAATTACAATAAAATGATAAAAGCAGCGGGAGAAATTTTAACAACTAAAAAATAAATTTAATAAATGCACAAAAAATGGATATGCAACCAGTAATTATTATCATGATATTCTTGTTCAAAAAGACTATTCAGAAGAAAAAAAAGATAAGTTGCTGTCACAAGTATATAAATTGTTTATTAAAAATAATAAATAAACAGAATTGCTGGATGAAGCTCAGCCTAACAAGCTGAATTCAGAAAGGGGTTTAGCACAAACAACCATCTCTTCATATTGAATCAATTAAGAGAAAAATGCAAAGAATACAACTTATTATTGTTCCTGTTTTTATAGATTATAAAAAAAGCTGTTGGTTCAGTTGAAAAACAAGTACTCCTAATAGCAGTGAAAGAACATGGAGTAAGCCAAAATTATATACAGCCAATAAACAAAATATATGAAAAACCAACTGCTAGTATCCTTATAAATGAACTCATCAGTCCATTCCAAATAAATAAAGTAGCATGCCAGGGAGATACTATTGTATTTCACCTAAATTATTCAATGCAATATTATAATATGCTCTGAGTGAACTAGATTGGAGTAGTAAAAGGATTAATATTAATGGTAAAAAACTAAATTTACGATATGCTGATGATATTGTAGTAATATCAGAACTAGAAGAAATACTGACTGAATTAAACACAGTATCAAATAAAGTGCCACCAAAGGTTGGTTGATTGGTAGAGCCTATGCTACTAATGGCTCACACAAAAAGTTAAGCAAGTCTGATCACGATTAGTAGTTGGAAGGGATCCAATCATTCAATGCTGCTGGCACTCTGCTGAGGACTGGCCATTCTCACAGGGTTAGCTTCGGCCTGTAAACTGGCATATGTCAGACCTCTGTACCCTCGAGGGCACGTGGGGATATGACATCAAATAAAGTAAAATTATACATAAACTGTGAAAAAAATAAATAATGACAAATACTGAAGGAGACCAGATAACAGAAGAACAAATAATAATGATAGACAATAAAAAAATAGAAAACAGGTACAAGAATATGTATACCTTGGATAAAACATTTACATTAGGAAAAAGAAGCATTTCTGAAGAAATAAAAAGGAGAATTCATCTAGGTGTGGACAATTTTTGGCAAACTAAAAACATTTCTATGCATTAAAATAAAACCAGAAAATAAAGTCAAACTTTTCAATCAATTCATTATCTCAATTATGACATATGGATCAAGAGACATGGCCACTAACAAACAAATACCACACAGAATGAGGAAAACTAAGCACAGAATGAAGAGAGAGCTATGCTAAACATCAAACTGCAAGACAAAATAAGGAATGAAGGTATAAGAAAAGAAACAAAAGTGTTGGACATGTGAGAAGAGATTTTAAAATTAAAATGGAGATGGGCAGCACATGTTGCATGGATGCAGAGTGATAGATGGATAAAGACAATCACCCAGTGGCATTCATATGAAGGAAGATGAATACCTGGGGGATCAGAGATGGGAAAAATGTCCTAGTGGAGATGGTTGGAGAATGTTGGCAATCAGGATGCCTTCAACAGAGAAAGATGAAGACAAATGGGAGAGGCCTATAATCATGAATGGTTATAAAAAGGAATAAAAGAAGGAGATAAAACTATTAATCTCTCATGCCAGTAAGATTTTATTAAAGATCATTCTAAATAGGATTGAGGCAGACATGCTTGAGGAAGAAGCAGGTTTCAAGATAGGCAGGGATACCAGCGATCAGTTCTTTTGCTTTAGACAGATCATTGAAAAGTATAAGGAATTTAGAATCCCTATGGCAATGTGTTTCATTGACTACTCCAAAGCTTTTGACATGTGTTCAGCATGTAAAAATACCGGGTTTTCCTAGACATTTATCAGGTTGACTGTTGGAGTAAGCAAGTGAGGGATTAACTGAGATGGCTCAGTTAATCCCTCACCTGTACCTGTGATGAGAACTTCATGCATATAGCATTGGATGAGCGCTTAAGACAGGAATTAGGATAGATGGCAGATTAATCAATAATGTGAGCTACTCTGATAATACAGTACTCCTTTGTAATGATGAAGAACTAGCACGAATCATTGACAAAGTTAATGTGATCAGTAAGAACAAAGGACTTCAACTCAATCCTAGGAAGACAAAGCTTTTGGTTCTCAAAGGAAATATAAGACAGGGAGGCTTCTGAGAAACATAGAAAGAATTGAGGAAGAAGATTAGGAATGGCCTAAAACAGACTCAGACGCTTATCTAAAATCTGGAAGGATGGTTCTATCTTCACAGGAAGAAAGCTGGGGATTCTAGATGTAGCTATTTTTCTAACAGTGACTTATAGATGTGAGACTTGGAACCTAAAGAAGTCTGATAGGAAAAGGATAGTCAGTTGAGATGTTGTTATAGAAAGCTGTTGAGGATATCATATACTGAAAGGTAGAAAAATGGATAGGTATTAGAAAGGATCAGTAGAGCTTTAAGGTTCCGTAAGAATATTTCCAGAAGATAGCTGAAATACTGTAGTTCTACTTATGAAGAATATAGATCCCACCCTCCACAGACTGACTGTGAGACATTCCCAACTTATTTTCACATAGTTTTATTTTGTATAAATTCAAGATATGCTTCAGTTCTCTGAAATTTGATCTTCCTGAAGAAGTTTCCTAAAGCCTTATGTAGAAGTTATTTCACAGTAGTAAGTTGACACTGCAGTTTAAAATTTTCTAATTTTAGAAAAACTTAATTATGTGCAGTTGTAGTATTTTAAAGGGAAAAAAAATGCAATTTTCTGTTTTAGGAATAACATGTTTTTAAATTATTTCATTTTAAATTATTTTTATTTTATAGGTGCTTAAGATCCAACCAGAAAATGGATTTGCTAAAGTACACTTGGGCTTTATTATAAAAATTGATGACAAAAACTATTCTGAGGCCATTAAATATTTGAGTGAAGGTCTAGTAACTAAAGAGCCAGGTGTAATTGATGGTCGTTTTTTCTTTCATTTAGGAGATGCCCTAGCCAGAACTGGTCATCAAGAAAAGGTAAATATATTATTATTATTACATGACACCTCCAAGGAGTTTTGTTTTATAAATTTTATAAATATAAATTTTAAAATTTATCTTTAGTTCTTATTGACCCCCCCCACCTTTCCTTTAAATTGTAAAAAACAAAATAATTCATATATGTGTTAATCACTTAGGTAGACTTAGCACAATGTTATGCTGACAAAATCCACCCCAGTGAGGTGAATTTTGACAAAGTTAATGTGATCAGTAAGAACAAAGGACTTCAACTCAATCCTAGGAAGACAAAGCTTTTGGTTCTCAAAGGAAATATAAGACGGGGAGGTGAATTTTGTGAGGATAACATTCTGCATTGTTACTTACTGATGAATGGCAACAACTTTCATATAAATATTTTAATTAAATTATGCCTGTTTGCTATTTGCTACTCTTTCTTTGTCATGAACTGAACTCCTAAATGTGTAAAAAGAATCCTCTAAAAATAGTTATATGAAACTTGTTGCCATTCAGTAAGTAACAATGCAGAATGCATGGTCAATAAATTTAAAGAATTGAATTTTTACATTTCAGACTGAAACACTTCAGACATGAATAAAGTTTAGTTTAATCCTTTATCCAAGTGTAAGCAAACAAAGTTTGTGCCTGAAGTACCTTCAGTACTGAAGCAATTCGTGGTAAAGGTGGACCAAGCTCTCATCACTCCTTGCGGACATGTATAATGCTATGCATTAAGGGGAAGGGCCACTACCCAGACTGGTTTCGACCTTTATTGTGGTCTTGTCAGTGGGAGCCTTACCCAGAGGTGGTGATACTAAGGTGGAAGCAATGGAGAAGTCATATTTACCTATACGAGTTGCCAAAAGGTGTTTCACCTTATTATTAAATTACTCTGGATTTATAGAAAGATGTTGGAAGTTTTTTCCCACTTGGTTAGACTATAATAAGTTTAGTTTAATCCTTTATCCAAGTGTAAGCAAAAAAAAACCTTCCAATAAAAATTCTTTAAAATTTATTTACTTACTTAATCCAATAATGTAATTTTTTATTGTAATTTAAGTGAATCCTCTGAATTGTATTTGCAATCTTTGTTATATAGCTCTTAAACTTCAACTTCCTATCTACTAAAACTCCAAGATCCCTATCTTGATCAGTTTTTTCAAGCATAATCCCACCAATATAATATGACATTCAATATCTCATTATACTAAAGTGCATTAACTTGCATTTGCTAACATTGAACTGATAGCTATTTTTACATGCTCACAATTCCGATCTATTGAAATCATTCTACAAGTTTTTTTTTTTTTTTTTTTCCCCTCTCCACCCATGTAATGTTATTTGCAAACCTATAGTACATTTTGTACCATGGATGGGCTGGTGTTTTTTTTTTAATCAATTATATATATATAATATTCATCCAAGCTTGATTTGCTTCCTCAGCCTTAAGTAAAAGGCTGGTTATATTCCACTAATTTGAGCCCTACCCAAAAGCCTACTAGTTGTGAAATACCTTCTGAATATGACTGCTGAGCCAAACACAACAGCCTTTTGACATCTAACTCGAGTGCTTCTAGACGTTTTTTCGATGTTTTGGGGATGGCGCCTAAAGCACCTATTATTATGGGAACAACTTTCATTTTCTTTTGCTAAATTTGTTCAACTTCGACTTGCAACTCGCAATATTTTGTAATTTTTTCAGTTTCTTTTTTCTCAATTTGGCTATCTCCTGGTGCTGATATTTCGATAAACTTGAACATCCTTGTTTTCACTTTTTTCAACCACTGTTATATAGGGTGTATTACATTCCAAGCTTTTGTCAATCTGGATTTTGAAATCCCAGAGTATTTTAGCTTTTTCATTCTCAGTCAGTTTTTGGTAAACTTTATGCTTCCAACAGTCTTTGGATACTTTAAACCCGTACTTTTTAAATAAATGCCAGTGAATTATCTTGGCTATGTTATCATGCCTTTTACGGTACTCAATTTGTGTAATTTTGCTGCACCCACTTATAATGTGGCGTACTGTTTCTTCCTTCTCTTTGCACAATCTGTATTTACTTTGCTTTTGAATTTTTTTGTATTTTTGCCTTCATAACGTAGGTTTTAATGGCCTGTTCTTGTGGCGCAAAAATTACCCACTCTGTTTCTTTCTTTAGTGCTCCATTTCTCATCATTGTCAGGTCAAGTTGCTGTCAGCACTGTCCTCTATTCTGTGAAGGTATTTTCCATGCAATGCCTTATTTTTCCATCTTTCAGTTCTCACTTTTACTTAGTTGGTCTTGTACACCAATTTTGTCTCCATGGGTTTAAATAAACCCTCTTTCCTTACCTCAGTTAGAAATTTTTCCATTGTTTGCTGCAGATAATCATTCAGATTTTCTTTTTCTTCTTCAACAACAACTTGCTTTACTTGTAATAATTCTCTGCCTCCTTTTTTGCATGATAGGTAGAGCCTATCAATGTCACTGCTAGGATTGAGGGCATGGTGCATTGTCATTAATTTTCGAGTTTTTCGATCTAAATCTTCTATCTCTAGCTGGGTCCATTCAACAATGCCTGCTGAATATCTCAGAACAGGTATAGCCCAGATGTTAATTGCTTTTATCGAATTTCCAGAGTTAAGGAGTTTTCTTAGTCACCTTATGTATTCTACTCTAGTTTTTTCTTTGATCTTATTGTGCAGAATTTGTGCTGCTTCTAAAATTCCCAAATATTTGTAGCAATCTTCAAATTTTATTGCCTTGATTTTTTCGCCATTGAGCAGCTTGATTATTCCTGTTATTCCAGCAATTGTGCATTGTCTAAGCCAGAATCCATTGATATATCTTGACTGAATATGTGCACAGTATTAAGCAATGATCCAAGTTCATTCTCTGATTGTGCATACAGCTTCAGATCATCCATGTATAAAAGGTGAGATAACTTTGCACTTTTTTTGCACAATTTGGTAACCATGAGCAGTTTTATTTAAAATTCTAGTTAAGGGGATCAATGACAAGATAAACAATAAAAGAGATAATGAGTCTCCTTGAAAGATACCCCTTTTTATGTTTACCTCCCCAATTTCTTCTCTATTCTAGAACCAACAATTTTCCAATTTTTCATGTGGTTGGCAAGAATTTTTGTACGTTTTTGCTAATACAGAATAGTTCTGTACTTTTTAAAATCTAACTATGAGGCATTGAATCAAACACTTTTTTATAATCTAATCAAGCCATATGAAGGCTGGTTTATCTATGTTTGCAATTTTTCAGAATCATTTTGTCAATCAGCAATTGGTCTTTTGTGCCTCTCAAATTTTTGCTGCCACTGTTTCGTTCAATTGGAAAAAGAGAATTTGCTTCAAGATAGCTGTATATTTTGTCAGCTAGTATGCTTGTGAGTAGCTTAAAAGTTGTTCGCAGGCAGGTTATTGGTCAGAAGTTTTCTGACTTTGGACCTTTATTCTTTATGGTCAGAAACGTTTTTCCTGCTGTAAGCAAAACTCGAAGCAGACAGAAGTCTTCTTTGCTTTGTCCTTCTAAAACATTGTTAAATTGGTTAGCAAGTCTTTTATGTAAGCCTGTCAAATATTTTGCACAGTAGCCATATAATTCATCCTTCCCAGGTGTTGACCAATTTTTTATCCTTTTAGCTTGCTTTTGAACCATTTCAGTTGTTATTTTCAGTTGGTTCATTTTTTGTTTTTTGTTCTTGAGATTCATTTGTAATTTGTTCAACCACTTTGCCTTGTTATTGTGCCTCTTAGGGTTTTCCCATAGGTTTTGCCAAAATTTAAGTGTATTTTCTTTGTCTATATTATTTATATTTATAATTTCTTTAAGATTATCATTCCTGCAGCAATCAGTTTTCTTGCAAAATTGGTGCTGATTCGCACAAAACATCAAATTTTGTTTCTACGATTCAATGCGTGCACTATATCTTCTTATTTTAACTGAAGCAAAATAAAACTATTTTTTGCTTCAGTTCCTCTAATACTTCATGTAATAGGTCGTGTTCCAATATTTTACCTCTTCATGAGGTTATTTCAGGTTATTTTGTTTTTCACCTTCTTTTCCTTAAGGTTTTTCAAATTGTTCATGTCTGTTCTAAGTTTAAGAACAGATGTTACTACATAAACTGATTCGTTTGTCCAGTAGGAATAGCCCTTGCAGCTTTATTGGCTTCTTGTAGATGTTCTTTCAGTTTTTTTGAGGTACTTGCTTCAATACTGGAAGCCTAACTCGTTCCAGGTTGTTGTTCATTTGCTCGATAATTTTTGTGGTGAGTTCTTGTTCCTTATCTGATAAATTCCTTTCAACTATTTCTATATTTTTGACATTTTCAGCATTCTGCACATTGGAATCTGGTTCTGCTTTGTTCATATTCTCAGTCAGTTCAGGATCAGTGTAGTCTCTTTTTACATTTTGAGCTTTCAGTGCTTCAGGCTCAAGTTCACTAAATATCTTGTGTTTGATAATGAAGCTGCACTGCTGCATCAGCCTTTCTAATGAATTTTTTGAATTTGGGTATAGTTCAAGCCAAAGTTGGAACATTCGTTCTGAAATCCCCTAACTGAGGAGTTTAAACAGTAGAAGCACTGCGTGACTTGTCGATTTTTAGCCATGCTTCACTTTTTCCTAGTAATTACTTTTGAGTTCTGCGGATCTTGCTCCTGTAGTCCACTTGTCACTGGATGTCCAGGAAACCTAACATCCAGTGCGGCCCTTGGTAACCCACGTGATGACCGATGCATTATAGAGTTCAGATTTGTCTTCACCATTTTTAACTTTTAGCCTTTGCCAAACTATTTTTTGAACCATCTAGAACAGTGGTTCCCAACCTTTTTCCATTGTGTACCCCTTTTAAACCCACTTCTATAAATTGTACCCCTTGTTTTTAAATACTGACACTTTTGTTCAGTGCCTATCTTAATGTAAAATAGTGGTAATGAGTTGGAAAAGGAAACGGGTTATAATCTACATCAAGTTGGGGAGGAAGTGGAGAGGATCCAGAGACAAGTGACCAAGATGATAGCAGGTCTGTGGAATGAACCTTATGAGAATAGGTTGAGGATTTGTGGGTTGCAGAAATTGGTCGATAGGCGAAGGAGGGGTGATATGATTGAGACATTCAAATTACTGAAGGGTTTCTATAAGATTGATCCAGAGGATATTTTTCAAAATATGACTGGTGGTGGGAGGACTAGGGGCCATGAATGGAAGCTGGGCAAGAGCGTGGTTGACAAGGGTGTTAGAGCTAGGTTTTTTACTTGGAGAGTAGTGAATGAGTGGAATAAGCTTCCAGAGTCTGTTGTTGGGTGCTATGACCGTGAATGAGTTCAAGGCAAGGTATGATAGATACTGTGTGAATGTCAAATAGTTGTTCTTGACATGATGTTAGGGCCTCCCTCGATGAGCCTGTCGACTCCTTGGAGTTGCCTGGAACAATAATAATAATAATAATAAAAGTTTTGGTTTTTTTAACCGTTCCTGTTTTCAACTACTGATCCATAACTGACACGCTTAAAAATCACTGACAATAATAACTGAAACTACATTAAACATTAATTAAAAAAACTACTTGAAAAGAATCACAATTAAAGACAACGCACTTATACTCAGTCAATAACTGAACTGATCAAAGTCTGGCTATGGATGTATTTATATTTTTGGAGAAATTCTAGAAATGTCACAAATGGAAGTCAGTGGAAGGTTCGTTATCGCAAAGGTCATTTCTTAGTAACACACAATTGCTCTGGAAAGGAGGATGGGCGACAAAAGTGAAGCATGAACTGTGCATAATGATTGGTAGAAGAGTGGTTTGGGGGGAAAGGGGGCGAGGGTTCACAGCCACACCCTCACCAATCATCATTCGCTAATGTGAGCTAGTTTTGAAGTGGTGTCTTCATTAGCAGTGATTCAAACTTAACATTTATTGTTCTATAACTAATGTTTTGCATTTTTTTTTACTTTATACTATTTGTTTTTCCGCCATTACTGATTTTTTTTTTTGTGTACCCCTGAATGGCCCAGCACGTACCCGGGGGGGGGGGGGGACCACTGGTTGGGAACCGATAATCTAGAAGATACCTTGTTCTCATCCATTCATCCCCAACCCTCTCTTTGATTTTGTCATGTTGATGATTTCTTTGCTGTTTGGCCTCATTCTGAAAATGAACTTACCACTTTCCTACAACAGATCAATAGCCTTCATTCATGCATTTAATTCACTAATGAAAAAGAAAATGCTGGTAGTTTACCATTCTGGACATCCTTCTTACTCGCACAGCTTCCAGTATTTATCGAAAAGGTCTGGTCTGGCACAGCATAATTTTGACACTAAACACAGTATTTGGTGAGATGAAGCTTATCTTCTCCATAGAAGCAGTTTTAGCCTTTTCAAAGAAAGTTGTGAAGCCCTTTTACATCGGCCTAACCCGAATCGGAATGATTCTCTCTCTCTTATGTAAACATCAAAAATAGTTTTAATATTATTTATTAAACTATTCATTTCTAGAGCTCTGCAACTGTTTTTAATTGACAAACTGATTGTTGTATGTGCCTTGTATTCCCATTTTTTTGATTTGCTTGTTTCTACGCACTGATGATGTACTCTTATTTTCAGTACAAAAATCTGTATTTTAATTTCATTAAAGTTAATTACTGTCATTATCATGTAATTTGTTCTTCATATCACAGGTACCTTTAAAGATTAGAGAAGTAATGTTTAGAACAGAAAAGAACACTAAACTTTTTTTTAGAGGCTAAGGATGTTATCTGAATAATATGTTTGTGCCTGGATAAACTGGATGTGACAGTTTACCTAAGAAGAAAAAGTTGATCTTGAGGGGATGCAGTAGGATTTTTCTTGCAGGTATAAGGCTTGAGTTTGTTTTGACATTGAAATTGTCTTCTCCCCATTTCAGGATGTCGAGGAGGTCGGTGTTCAAGTCACTGGTTATGAAAGATCTTGAGGCATCTAACATTAAGGTACTGCAGGTTTATTGAATGATGAAGAGAAATGAAGATTGTTTTGTTAGACTTCCCTTCATGCCAGGTGACTTCAAATTCACTGTCCTATGAAAAACATAGCATCCACTATCATATTACATACGATAATGGATATGATGCCAGAAAGAAGACAGGTTTCTTTCTAACCAAAGTCAGAAGAAGGGGATCATACAATCTCCTTCTTTTGACTATGTATAATCATACAATAGATGCTTACTTAGTATGCTTTTATGCCTTAGAGATTTTAAGAGCACCCACATGAGTATCTCCTAACTTTTCCATTACATATAATCAAAAGTGATGACAGACAAGAAAATCACTGTTGATCTCCAGTGTAGAATTTATGCTAATAATTATTTATTAGTTGAGAGATTTCCGGGTAGTGTAAGAGTTAACTTAGTGATTTTCTCCATTCATTATCATCTCAGTTTATTTGTAGCTTACAGAAATATAGATAGTGCAACAGTTCTTTACAGTAGTTTATTTAATGATGGCAAGCCAAATTACACTTTTTTATACCAACTGGCACACAATAGAGCAATAAATAGCATAAATGTTTGTTGGTATATGAGTCATGCCTTCAAAATGAACTTTACTTATATATTGTGAAAACCTGCTTTCTCCTGTTTTGTTGGTCTATAAAGAGCAAGAATACAACATAGTGAAAGTGCTTGTTACATTTTCTCAAATACTTTAGTTGACTTTACTGATTTAGAGGAACACATGCTATTAATAGATGCACAATATACTGACCGTGTACCTTTGATTTCTTTGTAATCCCAAGCAACTCATCTTAATTTCAAAGCTATTAGTGATATTAATTGTGCATTGAGTAGTGATGTTCCATGTCTGGGAACCATATGTAAATATGGTCAGACTGGTGGTTTTGTGGTGATGAAATTTTAGTGTTGAGTTTATGTCCAGATATTAATTAGACTTTTATGAAATTAAGGGTCAAAGTTGTATAACTGAGAGGAGACCTCCACATAGCCTATAAAGGAATGCAGAGAACCGACCAGGGCTTCTGACCTAATGTCCAATCCTCACCTTCTCGTGGTGCACCCTGTTGGGTATCTACCTGGATACTGAATGAACGAGGATGGGCTGACAATTTGGGATTTAGCCGACCAAATTATATTCTTATTGGCTTAAACCAGTATAGAAAAAGATGGTACAACATGTCAAAATTTCATGTCGGCTGGGGCGTCACCTAGTTAAACAAGGCCCCCGTTGTTTTCGCCAGGGAACCAGGGCGAACAGCGAAAAGTCAGCTACTGGAACCAATCCTAAAACACACCCCAACTCAACATCACCAGAATTAAAGATCGGTACTATCAACATAAGAAGCCTGAATGGCAAAGAAATGGAGCTAGCTGAGGAATTAGATAAGTACCAGATCAACATAATAGGGGTGACTGAAACAAAAAAGACAAAAACTGGTGAGATCTTTCTGAGCAATAAATACAAAATGTTATATCCAGGAAATGACAATCAAGGAAAAGAAGGAGTAGCCATAGTGTTCAACACAAAATACTAGGCTAATCTTCTTGAATGGCAGGCAGTCTCGAGTAGAGTGATGTGAGCAAATATCAGAATGGGGAATTGGACAATGAGACTTATTTGTGCCTATGGTCCCACAGAAGGTTCTACTAAGGTAGAAGTGGAGGAATTTTTTTGATGCTTTAGAAAAAGCAACTGACACAATGAAAAAGGAAAAGTTGGTCCTTGTTGGAGATCTAAATAGAAAGTAGGAAGTGATTATCAGAGATACAAAAATATTTTGGGAAAATTTGGAGAAAAGAGCAAAGCTGATAATAATGGCAAATACCTGTTGGATTTCTGCTCAGGACATGGACTGGTTATTACTAACACCATGTTCCAACATAAAAATGTGCACAAATTCACATGGAGAGAAGAGGCAAGGAATAAGAAAAGTCTCATTGACTATGTTATTGTTGATAGTGATGTTTTCTTACTGGTTCAGGACACCAGAGTGTACAGAGGATTTGAAATTGGAAGTGATCACTATTTAGTCTTGAGCAGGATAAAATTGAATTTCATATTGAAAAGAATAGCATGTAAGAAAATTTTAAAGCGAATAAAAGTTGAGCAGCTCTCAGATGTGAACTGTAGACTGAAATACACAAAGATTATTGAAGAAAAAATGAAAGAGTTTGAGAACAGGAACCAAACCTTGGAGATTCAGTGGCAAGCCTTGAAGAAAACCCATTGATTCAGCCAGATTGGCATGTGGGGAGGTTGTCTGCAAGAATAGAAAAATCAAAACTCCATGGTGGACACAGGAAGTTAAAGAGGCAGTGAAGGAAAAGAAGAAAGCATATGAAAAGTTCCTGGCAAATAAGTCAGTTTTTGCTCTTAGAAAATATAGAGACAAATGTAAGAAAGCAAAACCCTGTGTAAAACTAGCTAAACAAAAGTCATGGGAAGACTTTGGCAAGAACATAGAAAATAAATATCAAGAAGTTGGTAAGATATTCTGGAGGTTTGAAGAAGCTTAGAAATGGAGGAAGGAGTGCTGTAAAAGGAGTTAGAGATGATAAAGGTGACATGAAAACAGGAGAAAAAGATATCATTGAAGTATGGAGTAATTACTTCGAAAAATTGCTAAATGAAACAAGCAGTGATAGCACAGTGGTAAAAAACACACAACAGGCATACAGTCAGGAATACATATCCATACTTGAAGTAGAAAAAGCCATCAAAGGCTTGAAATGTGGAAAGGCAGCAGGAGTAGATATTCGACCAGAAATGCTGAAGTGTGGTGGTATAAAAGTCTTACAGTGGCTGCACTGCATAATTCAGAAAGCCTTGACAGAGGGACGAATTCCTGATGATTGGAGTAGAGCTCTAATAGTACCCATATATAAAAAGGGAAATAAAACAATGTGAGAATTACAAAGGTATTTCCCTACTGAGTGTTCCTGGCAAGATCTATTCAAGTATACTTGAGAAACGGTTGAGAAGAATTGTGGAAGAAAGGCTTGGTGAAGAACAAGCTGGATTCAGGCCAAATAGAGGCTGTCAGGATCAGATCTTCACTTTATGACAAATAGTCGAGAAATCATGGGAATATAACAAAGATCTGTATTTAAGTTTTGTCAATCTGGAAAAGGCATATGACAAGGTGCCAAGAGAGAAGCGATTCAATACTCTACAGTTATATGGTGTCAATGGGGCATTATATCAAGCAATACTTAGTCTGTATTTGAGTTATAAGTCGGCAGTTAGATTTGAAGGAAGTACAGGAAGATGGCTTAATGTTAAATCTGGTGTGAGACAAGGATGTACATTATCCCCTCTGTTATTCATTATCTATATGGATCGCATTATGAAGGAAATTGGTATTAAATATGATATCAGAATTGGAGATGTTAATGTCAGCTCTTTGCATTATGCGGATGATGTTATACTTCTAAATAAATCCGCTACAAGTCTGTAAGATTCCCTGACTAAATTGAATAACTGTTGTAATAGATATGGTATGAAGGTTAGCATTAAAAAGACAAAGACAATGAAAATAGGTAGAATTGTTGAAAATGTCAACTGTGTTGTGAACGGGGAACCTGTGGAACAAGTAAAACATTTCAGCTACTTAGGCATGATTTTTACTGAAGATGATAAATTAAATATGGAAATAGACAACAGAATCAACAAAGCTGGTATGGTAGGCAGTCAATTGAATAAATTCATATGGAATAAGAGAGAAATTAGTCGGAACACTAAATTAGTGTAACGACTAATTTCTCGGAAAAATAAGTTAAAACTGGTTTCAACTCTGTCTTGTATACCTGTATACAAGACATTGTTGAAACCAGTTTTAACTTATTAATCTGAGAGCTGGGTCAGAAGTAAAACACTTGACCAAAGACTAGAGTCCTGAGAAAGATTAGAGGCATGAACAGATGGCAATATCATATTAAAAACGAGGATATTAGGAAAGAACTTGACATTGTCAGCATCCAGGAATGCGTTAGCAGAAGTAATCTCAGGTGGTATGGTCCCTTAAACAGAATGGGCGAGGAAAGATTAGCAAAACAAGTTTTCTCTGCCAGGTTGGCAGGAAAACGACCCAGAGGAAGACCAAGATATAGGTGGATTGATACGGTACAAAGTGCCTTAGACGATAGAAATTTAAGATCTGATAATGTTGGAGTCTTGACAAGTAACAGACTTTGGAGGAAAATTGTAGATAGGAAGTTAGTAATGATGTAAATTTTTCATGTAGTACTATCATATCCTGTGCACCCCTTGATGATACATGTCAGGAATATGATGATGATGAAATTGAACAGCTTTGTTGCAGTATTGATAATGAAACCAAGGTATTGGTAGTGAAAATCTTCAGTTTCTTGAGATAGTCAGTAATTTAGCGTAAATATTTCCGGAACTTTTGTTTTCCATTGCTCCTAAAGCTCAGTCAGCATAGACAAAGCCCTTTGGTTGGAAAGACCTGGGTTCAATTCCCATCAGTGACATGAGGAACCTTTATCTGGTTTCTTTCTACTAAAGGTGAGTTAGCCAGTCTCATACATAGGTGGTGGGGGATTTGTCCCTCAGAACAGACAAACCGGCCCCATGAACACACATGGATTACAATCGTGAATACATCCCTGCCATATCTGTTCCCAAGCCTGGTTAAAATTGGGGGGGAAAACAATGGTGAACTACCCTGTAAAAATCTCACCAGGAATACTTTGTGGGCAATGCCTACAAAGTCACCTACGGTTGGAAATGACTGGAAGGGGAAAACCATGGAGTTTATTATTGAGATTGAGGTTTGGATGAAATGCCTTCAAATTTTTAGTGGCTTCTGTCTGAAAATTTATCTTTATTTGAGAGACCTATGGCTGATATAGTAGTTGATTTCATGTTCGTCAAGGCCACATTTGTGATGTTTTTTTTTTTTTTTTTTTTTTTTTTTAATTCAGTATAGGATTGATCGAAAGTCAAAAGAAACTGGATAAAGGTTCCTCATGTCACTGATGGGAATTCCTTTTGTAACAGATCAGCCTATATGTTACTTCTGTCCAAAGTAAGAAAGTGTACAATTACAAGGAATCTGGTATAAACCTGATAGCAATAAGGGTTGTATTTTATATTTTGGGGTAGGTAACAGATGATTGATTTTTTATTAGCTTAACAATGACTGCAAGGTGAAATTTCTTTAGGACACATGCAACATGTTCAGAGATGCTTCTAATATATGGGATAGATATCCCCTAGCACTCACCTGTTCTTGTGTAATTAGGGATAAAATGGCTGGTGATATTTTTCAGTGATTTTCAGGTTGTAATCAATGAGAGAGAAAAAAAAAGATTTGTTTCATGGTAGAAATTTCTTGCTGAAGACACCCAGATGAGGAACATACTGTGTGGACTTTTAACAGTAAGAATTATTTAATAATACCATAATTCTGTGAGGGTGCTGATGTTTGATGAATATAATGGCTAGAGAAAATAGGTTTGTAGTAGACGGAATTTTATAGGGAGCCATTTCCCTTTTTAAGAAAACATTAAGAAAGGATCAAGTTCTCTTTGATTCTATTTTTATAGTGCATTTGATTTGATGTGGGTTTTATTTAGCACATCAAGATGTGCTAAATAAAAGTTGGGGAAAGTGAGAAGCTCATTGCCATCTTTCAATCTATCTGTGGATTTTCCCATTACATCTGAAATATCCTGAGTTTATCATGTTTCTGGTTCTCACAATTTTTTTTATAATAATTGAGTTGTTAATATCTCTAATCATTTCTCATCAGGGAATGAACTTATCCTAGCTCTAGACCACAAAGTTGCAAATGTCTATTATTTCCCACATTTCAATTTGTTCAATAATAATGAGTGCAACATCTCTCATTTCTGCTATGAAGATAGAAATAAGTTGCTCAAAATCTGTCTGTTTAATTGGATTCTGTTGAATATAAATGTAAGATGGAGCCTTCTATGTGACCATTACACCTAGATATCCTATAGCTGATTATTAATTCAATAGAAAGTCTTGCTTGAAATTTTCAAAGTTCCTATCAGATCTCCTTAGTGCAAATGGACTTCCTACTTTACCCAGATTTTGTCAATAATAATGAGTGCATCATCTCTCATTTCTGCTATGAAGATAGAAATAAGGTTGCTCAAAATCTGTTTAGAACATTTAGAAGATAAAATTTCCATCATGAAATACAAAAGGTTTAAATTTTTACCAAGAGTTCACGAGAATAAACCTTTGGTATGGAATTGCCTTGGCTTGCACTACTTAAAAGACAGACTTTGTCCAGGCATCTATCAGACAATAGTCTGATAGATGTTTCAGACTATTGGTTCATATCAGAGACCATGCAGAAACAAGAGAGCAAAAATCCTCTGTTTAGCACCACATCAGTCTCATGTCTTCTTCATAAATTAACTCTCAGAAGTTCATAACTATAATATCATATTAGGTTTCTGCCTGGTCTCTGCAAATTTTCTTGTTTGGATTGTTTCCAAAATCTTCACTGAAATGATTCTTATTAAGTATGGAAACGTTCATTCTCCAATTCACTTTAAATTTCCCTTGGGTAAGAAAAATTTAGAGTTGAATGGGTTTCTCCAAGAAATCTGCCAATACCATTTGAGAGAAATAACAAGCATATCATAGCTGGCTTCATCAAAATCTCCATCTTTTTCTGTCTTTAATATATTAAGTCTTGAAATAGTCATCATCAAATTCCTGCCATGTACCCTCAAGGGGTGTACAGGATATGATAGTACTACATGAAAAAAATTACATCATTATTAATTTCCTATCTACAATTTTCCTCCAAATCAGTTACTTGTCAAGACTCCAACATTATCAGATCTTATATTTCTATTGTCTAAGGCACTTTGTACCGTATCAATCCACCTATATCTTGGTCTTCCTCTAGGTCGTTTTGCTGCCAACCTGGCAGAGAACACTTGTTTTGCTAATCTTTCCTCGCCCATTCTGTTTAAGTGACCATACCACCTGAGATTAGCTCTGCTAACGCATTCCTGGATGCTGACAATGTCAAGTTCTTTCCTAATATCCTCGTTTTTAATATGATATTGCCATTGATGCCATCTGTTCATGCCTATAATCTTTCTCAGAACTCTCATATTTGTGGTCTCTAGTCTTTGGTCAAGTGTTTTACTTCTGACCAAGCTCTCAGATCCATAAGTTAAAACTGGTTTGAACACTGTCTTGTATACAGCTAATTTAGTGTTCCGACTAATTTCTCTCTTATTCCATATGAATTTATTCAGTTGACTTCCCACCATACCAGCTTTGCTGATTCTGTTGTCTATTTCTATATTTAATTTACCATCTTCACTAAAAATCGTGCCTGAGTAGCTGAAATGTTTTACTTGTTCCACAGGTTCTCCATTCACAGCATAGTTTACATCTTCAATGATTCTGCCTATTTTCATTTGTCTTTGTCTTTTTATTGCTGACCTTCATACCATATCTATTACAACAGCTATTCAATTTAGTCAGAGAATCTTGCAGACTTGTAGCAGATTTATTTAGAAGTATAACATCATCTGCATAAAGCAAAGAGCTTACATTAACATCTTCAATTTTGATTTCATGTTTAATACCACTTTCCTTCATAATGTGATCCATATAGATAATGAATAACAGTGAGGATAATGTTCATCCTTGTCTCACACCAGATTTAACATTAAACCATCTTCCTGTACTTCCTTCAATTCTAACTGTGACTTTCAACTCAAATAAAGACTAGGTATTGCTTGATATAAAGCCCCATTGACACCATATAACTGTAGCGTATTGAATAGTTTCTCTCTTGGCACCTTGTCATATGCCTTTTCCAAATCGACAAAACTTAAATACAGATCTTTGTTATATTCCCATGATTTCTCCACTATTTGTCTTAAAGTGAAGATCTGATCCTGACAGCCTCTATTTGGCCTGAATCCAGCTTATTCTTCACCAAGCTTTTCTTCCACAATTCTTCTCAACCGTTTTGCAAGTATACTTGCATATATCTTACCAGGAACACTCAGTAGGGATATACCTCTGTAATGCTCACATTCAGTTTTATTTCCCTTTTTTTTTATATATATGGCTACTATGTATTCCTGACTGCATCCTGGTCAGTGTTTTTTATCACTGTGCTGTCATCACTGTTTGTTTCATTTAGTAGTTTTTCAAAGTAATTACTCCATACTTCAAGGATATCTTTTTCTCCCGTTTTCATGTCGCCTTTATCATTTCTAACTCCTTTTACAGCTCTTTCCTCCATTCCTAAGTTTATTCAACAACCTCCAGAATATTTTGCCACCTTCTTGATATTTATTTTCTATGTTCTTGCCAAAGTCCTCCCATGACTTTTGTTTAGCTAGTTTTACACAGTGTTTAGCTTTCTTACATTTGTCTCTATATTCTCTAAGAGCACAAGCTGACTTATTTGACATGAACTTTCGATATGCTTTCTTCTTTAACTTCCTATGTCCACCAGGGAGTTCTGATTTTTTTATCCTTACAGACAACCTCAACACATGCCTCTCTGGCAGAATCAATCAATGTTTTCTTCACAGTTTGCCACTGAATCTCCAAGGTTTGATTCCTGTTCTCAAACTCTTTCATTTTTTCTTCAATAATCTTTGTGTATTTTAGTCTACAGTTCACATCTGAGAGCTGCTCAACTTTTATATGCTTTAAAACTTTCTTGCATGTTTTTCTTTTCAATATGAAATTAAATTTTATCTTCCTCAAGACTAAATAGTGATGACTTCCAATTTCAAATCCTCTGTACACTCTGGTGTCCTGCACCAGGGAGAAAACATCACTATCAACAATAACATAGTCAATCAGACTTTTTTTTATTCCTAGCCTCTTCTCTCCATGTGAATTTGTGCACATTTTTATGTTGGAACATGGTGTTAGTAATAACCAGTCCATGTCGTGAGCAGAAATCCAACAGATATTGCCATTATTATTAGCTTTGCTCTTTTCTCCAAATTTTTCCCAAAATATTTTTGTATGTCTCACAATCATTTCCTACTCTGCTATTTAGATCCCCAACAAGGACCAACTTTTCATTTTTCATTGTGTCAGTTGCTTTTCTAAAACCTCAAAAAATTCCTCCACTTCTACCTTAGTGGACCCTTCTGTGGGACCATAGGCACAAATAAGTCTCATTGTCTAGTTCCCCATTCTCATATTTGCTCACATTTACTCTTCTTGAGACTGACTGCCATTCAAGAAGATTAGCCTCGTATTTTGTGTTGAATACTATGGCTACTCCTTCTTTTCCTTGATTGTCATTGCCTGAATATAACATTTTGTATTTATTGCTCAGAAAGATCTCACCAGTTTTGGTCTTTTTTGGTTCAGTCACGCCTGTTATGTCGATCTGGTACTTATCTAATTCCTCAGCTAGCTCCATTTCTTTGCCATCAGGCTTCTTTGAATATATTTCTTTGAATTCATTTACTAACAGAGCACTTATGACTATCTCTGGCACAACAATTCCACTCATTTACCACTCTCCAAAAAACTCATCTGCATGCCTCTACTAACTAGTTTCTTACACAAGTCCTAAGAGTGATCATTTGTTTCCCTCTCTTGTGATGCACTGAAAAATTTCGTATACATCAGGCCTATAAAAATCCTTTAATAGCTTAATGTTTCTATTATATCTCCTTTTTTTCAAATTTTTATAACTACAAATCTTGAATCTATCCTTGTGGGGAGCATCCCACAGATCTGTCACCATCTTAATCACTTGCTTCTGCCTCCTCTCTGTCACTTTCTCATTCTAGAGAAACCTTTGTGAATGAATCTGTTCACATCAAGATCTTATAAAAAGGAATATTACTTGTCAGTGAGTTCTTCAACATCCAGATATTTCAGCAACCTTTGCAATATGCCCTCTGAACTTCA
Organism: Typopeltis vanoorti; assembly: GCF_054136105.1. Taxonomy (NCBI): domain Eukaryota; kingdom Metazoa; phylum Arthropoda; class Arachnida; order Uropygi; family Thelyphonidae; genus Typopeltis; species Typopeltis vanoorti. Next base: position 97,189,237 of record NC_143565.1, read on the forward strand.
ACTTCCTATCCATCCTCACTCCTCAAATCCTTGCTTTATCATTGTCCTGAAGTACATTTCTATTGACATAGCACACAGCATGTTATCTTTTCATCCAAAAGTGCACTCTACCTTACACTTTGCCACGTTAATGTGACAATTGTTATCTTTTGCCCATATTTCCAGTCTATTTACATCACCCTGCATGATCTCTATATCATCTTTAGTAACTATTGTTCTACCCAATTTTGCATCATCAGGAAACAGCTGAATACTCTTGTTTCCCGCAGTGCTAATGTACACATTAAATAGTAAATTCTGAGGCCTGTCTTTGTAAGCATTCTACTTCTCCATAAAAACTACTCCGTCTGTACATCAGTCATCCCTCTTATCCTTGTCACTAACTTCATATCCATTCCTGAGACTTAGACAGATCGATCAGAGGAACTACCAATTCCTTTTGTAACTTTTTGTAATGCACAGCCCATTATTCTTCTAATTTCATAGCCATATTCACATTAAGATTCTCCAATTTCCTAAGCACCTCCAATTCATCTATCTCTATTCTCACACCAGTGTCTATTGTATCTGTCACTGCAGTGCCTCCACATGGATGATACACTCTCACAAAATGATCCCTCAGAAACTGGTTTCTTCTGTTTCTCTCACAAGTCTTCTCTGTGCATTGTTTAAAATTATCCTATCATGATCATTCTTGATCCTTTTGCTCTCCACTTTGATAGGAGTTAAATGAATGAGCAACATCATTAAGCAGTAGCTGCAAAAACTGAAAGCATTATGGATAGTGCATAAGGAAAAAGGTAATTAAAAGGCTCATAGCACAGCAAGAAGAGTGATAAGCATGGTAGAGAAGGCAAGATCAAATTATGAGAAGTTATCTGAATAGGCCAGAGAAAATCCTAGAGAGTTCTGTTTAACTCCTACCTGATTTAAAAAGCAATTCCTTCAAACACATATTGAGCATTTGCCATGCACTGTTTCATGTTTCTCCCTAAATTTGTCTTAATTACTTGCTTTAGTTCAGCATATATCTCTCTTCTTATATGAAAATTCTCAGTGAGAAGGATATGATCTGGACTGTAGAAGAATGTTTCAGCAACTTCACATCATCATTTTAAAGTGATAACCAGAAAATAGATGAAAAAATTTATTCTGAAATCACCCTGAAGAATTTATCTATGCCAACTTTGATAAACTTGTTAAATGGTGGAGAAAATGTATTGAAACACAGGGAAAATGTGTTGAGAAATGCTCGATGAAAATAAATTAGACCTTAACTATCTTTTGTTTTTTATTTCACTTACATATCTCTTTTGGGCACCGAGAAATGTTTCCTCTAAGCTATGCACATATACACATATACAAAATTTTTGCTTTCAGAATTTCCAATTTACAGTCAATAATTAGTTACTTTTAGCCTGTACTGTGTGGGTGAACTGGTGCTGACATTAGCAAGTTGCATAGGCATATATGTTTTGAGTGTCTATTGTCTAGAACAATACATTCAGATGAACTTGTGCAAATAGTAATGGATTTTTGTAGCAGTGATCATAATTTTACAGTTATAGCTAGATGGTAAAGGGCAATATTAATATGAGAAATATTACATTAGTGCACACATTGAGTCGGGAACTGGGAACTCATGGGACCCAAAGCCCTGTCACCATGTTTGCTGTGTGGTGTGATCCATGGACATTCAGAAAAGGGGGATCCTCTAGTCTTGCATTATTTTTGTCCTCTGCTTTAGCAAGATGGGTGGTCCTGGATGGCCCAGCTAGGATCAATTGGCTTACCTGAAAGGGTCAAGTCTCTCACTCCATGGTCCGAGGCATGCTGTTGTGTTGGTATAGTGTCTGGGATAGCCCTGAGGTTCCACTCCCAAGCACAGTCATTGCTTGCCAGTGAGTGGACATCCACGTGTTGCTTTATGGTAGGTGAGAAGCTCTGGTGACAAACCAAAAACCCCTTGATCGTGAATTCTTCATCCTCAGACGTATTGGGGATCATAACAAAGTCCCAACCAAGTACTGATACTAGATACAAAATTTGGTAACAGAAGTAAGAAACAAAAGATACATGATGCTAGTATAAATGTACCAGTGTTTTTGATCATCCACACAACAGGTGAAAAGCCAATAGGGAAAACATCACCCTTCTTTATTCAAAATGGTTTAGAAGGACTGGTAGGTTTCCCCAAAACTGTTAAGAAATTACGATCTAGTGATATCCTTGTGGAAACATCATGTCAGCAACATTCAGAGAAACTATTGGGAGCAATAAAGAGGATAAGGAAAATGCCACTGTGGTTTTAAACCAATCAGATTACACAGGTAAGCTTGCCTCTTTACTTTAGATCAGCGTTTCTCAACCTTTCTAAGCTTGAGGACCAGTAAATGCCTAAAACAATTCTGCGGACCACTAAGTTACAGAGGCGTAGCTGCGGGGGGGGGGGACCTGCCCCAGGCGACATTTTTTTTTTTAGCTTTTAAGAAATCTTGCCGTACTGTCTATAAAACAGCAACTGAGTGATGAAATAGACTTCGACAATGTCACTGACTATTTTGCGAACAGAAAAGCAAGAAAAATAACATATTAGAATGTTGGAATTAAAGTTTCACTTCAAATATAAACATAGTGTTTTTAATTTATTTCCCTATACGTCGTTTTGACTTTTCGTGATTTTTTTAGAAACCTGAGTAGGAATTACTAACATTTCGGAAAAACTGTGCCACTTATAACATAATAAATCTAAAAGCATGTTTTGAATACATATGGAAGCACAATTAAATTGGAAGTAAACGATTAAAAGTGTATCATCATTTAACAAAGTTTTAATTTGGAAAAACTTTTATTGGGATTATATTGATCAAGTGTATATAATAAACTAAGTTATACCAACTAGTTTCACCAACTAAGTCTGTTGGCATCTTCAGGGTACATAACTGATGTAAGGCACTAAAAAGTAAAAAACTGTTACAAACTAAAATCAACCGATTCCAATTATATTAAACAAAGAACAGAGCGCGTACAATACATTCATAGAGCGTGGATGATCTCACTTGTTGTTATTTAGGAACGTTCTATAGTTGGCACTATAATTCAGTTCTGGCGAGTTGAAGGATCTGATAAGGGTCTTCCAGATCACGGGCAAGATTAGTCCTTGGTTCCTGTTAAGGTTTTGTGTACAGCGGGCAACTGTTGTGGCCTCCTTAAAAGTAAAATAAAATCTGAAAGTAAAATCTTAACTCAAACAGACCCTAAACCCACAGTATGGTGGAGATACGTGGATGATATCTTTATCGTTTGGAACCACACAAAAAAGGACCTGTTCGACTTTCTTAACAAAATCAACACTCTAGAACTTGAAGAAGATAACCAATTATCATTTCTAGACACTTTAATTAAGAAGCTTCCGAATGGTGGTATCAACCTCTTAGTTTACCGCAAACCTACCAATGCAGGGCATTATTTACATTTCACTTCCTCACACCACATTTCTCAGAAACTTAGTATTGTACACATGTTGAAGAACCATGCCTCTCTCCTTACAACAGATCAACAAGACCTCCAGGAAGAACTATCCCTGATATCCACCAACCTTACCATGAATGGATTTCCTCGAAGACTCGTCCACAAGATACTTTTCTCTGAACCCCGACAAAGACAACAAGATGATGTACGTTATATTTCTACCATCGTCATTCCATACTTAGGGACAGTTTCCAATGAGATTGCTAGACTCCTTAGACCACATAAAATAAGAGTGGCCTTTAAACCCACAGAAACGATTAGACAATTCTTATGATCTCCAAAAGATAGCCATCCTTTCTTCAAATATGCTGGAGTTTATAACATACCATGCTCATGCGGGTTGAATTACATCGGCCAAACTTCAAGGCTCCTTGAAATTAGGCAAAAAGAACATATAGGTGACGTCAATAAAAACAGAGAAGAAAAATCAGGTTTAGCTTTTCATTTCTCAAGAACGAACCATACCATAGAGTGGGATAGAAGCACAATTCCTTACATGGAGGAGGACTTCCGCTCCCGAATTTTTAAGGAGGCCACAACAGTTGCCCGCTGTACACAAAACCTTAACAGGAACCAAGGACTAATCTTGCCCATGATCTGGAAGACCCTTATCAGATCCTTCAACTCGCCAGAACTGAATTATAGTGCCAACTATAGAATGTTCCTAAATAACAACAAGTGAGATCATCCGCGCTCTATGAATGTATTGTACGCGCTCTATTCTTTGTTTAATATAATTGGAATCGGTTGATTTTAGTTTGTAACAGTTTTTTACATTTTAGTGCCTTACATCAGTTATGTACCCTGAAGATGCCAACAGAGTTAGTTGGTGAAACTAGTTGGTATAACTTAGTTGTTTATTATATACACTTGATCAATATAATCCCAATAAAAGTTTTTCCAGAGCTTTTTGGTCAAGAAAATTAAACGTTTTTTAACATGAAAAGTTTTAATTTTTATTAAACAAATAAATAATATATAATTATGTTACTACTTACTTTTAATGAGATGGTTGAGCTTCTTCTCGGCTCTTGCAGAGTTGCTGGATATCTGGCTCAATATTGGTCAACTTCAGTCGAAGATTGGCAAACACACTAAGACGATTTCTGTATTTTGTTTTTATTTGAAGGAGCGATGAAAATCCTTTCTCACAAAGATAGGTTATAGAAAACTGCATGATGATTTTCAATGCTTCTTCAGATAATTCGGAAAATTCACTTCTCACTGAAGGCGAGACCCAAAATCAAGCCAAACCAAGATGCATGGAATTGCATTTCAAGTCCACGCTACACTTCAAGTGACTACAAGTCACTTGAAAGCCCAATTAACTGTTCTTTTTTTCGATAACGAAAGGTCGTTCTCGTGACTACAAGCCTGAAATGGATCGCAAATTCAGAAAATATGTTTCAAAATGGCGTTTCAAATTTTTGAGGTGGTCACAAACCCTTTCCAGAAACTCAGAATCAACAAAAATATAATTTTCCACTAAAAAGGATTCCAATGTTGGAAAAGGTGCAGATCGCAAATGTCTTTTACATAATTAATCCATAACACCAGTTTTTTCTCAAATGCCTTTATTTTGTCATAGGCATCAAGGACAATTAAAGAATTTTCCTCAAGGGAGAGATTTAGTTTATTTAATTTTGAAAAAAATGTCTGAAAGATAGGATAGCGTTGATAACCATGCTTTGTCAACAAGGAGTGATGCAAAATCAGATTTACGTTCATTTACAAATAATAAAATTTCGTGCCTTAATTGAATTAACCTTCTTAGTATTGCCCCTTGAAAGCCAGCAAATTTCGGCATAAAGCAAAAGTTGTATATATTCACTGCCCATTTCATCGCAGAGTACTGAAAATAACCTGTTATTTAATAAAATGAACTAGCTTTACAGCATTGTGTAGCACAGTTTTAAATTCTGGTGGCATTCCTTTGGAGGCTAACGCCCTATGTATGAAACAATGTACCAAATTCATATCTGGAGCTACTTCCTTGACCATAGAAACAACCACTATACCTGCCTGTAAAGGTGCGAGTGCCATCCGAACAGAAGCCCATACATTTTTGACACTGGATACCTTTGTGTATTATGTAATTATTGAGAGTGTGAAATATTTCTTCTCCAGTTGTTCTGGATCGCAAAGTTCTACAAAACAGAATATCATTATGAATGTTGTTATCATGCGCATATCTTACGTAGCATATTAACTGTGCATCATTTGTAACATCAGTAGTCTCGTCTATTTGTAATGCATAATAAGGGCTCTTCTTAACTCTTTCGATTGACTGAGATTCTACTTCACCATATCATTATTTCTGCAACTGGCAGTGTCATTTGAAAGCGGAATCAAATCAACATCTTTTAGTATCTTGTTGCCAAACATTGTTTTTACCACATCTATTATAGCTGGAAGTAGCAAATTTTCCCTGATAGAATGAGGTTTCCCTGTTTTTGCTATGCACAAACTTAAGAGATAGGATGCTTCCAATGCCTTGCTATTAATGGAACCCATGGCTGAAACTATATCTTTCCCATGATATAATGTCCCTAAGCATCGCTGAAAAAATCTAATTTGCTTATATTTCGCATCACAATGTTTAGTTTCTAAATGTTGTCGGAGTTTCATGGGTTTCATGCACTTGTTTGACAACACTTTGTAACACAAAACACATTGAGGTTTCTGTTCACTTTCATCTCCACACCAAGTAAACCTGAATTCCAAATATGCACTGTTATATTTCCTACTGTATTTTTTCTTTGAACTGCTTGTTTCTTCTACTTTAATACTATCAGATTTATTCGCCGTTACAACACGTGTATCACAAATTAGGGTTAGCATCACCTGTTTCATTTGGTCTTCTTTTCAAAGACCTAATTCTAATACACTTTTCCATTATTAAAAAAAGTTTCGAAAAATATATAAATACTGGGGTTAACTCACAACACACTTTGTCCAAGTATCTCTTAGCGCTTCTGAAGATATACTGAGCCTTGGTTGAAGGAGGGAAACTTTCAATAATAAAAATCAATAAAGAACAAGCAATTGGTTGAAATGTGGATAACACGTTCCCTTCAAATCTGACAAAACAGCAAGGGAAGGCAGAAGCAATAAAACTATATTGTTGTTCACTTCACCCCTCTTTTATTATTCATCATTCTGTTGCTACAAATTTAGCAGCAGAATGATGAATAATAAAAGAGGGGTGAAGTGAATAACAATATAGTTTTATTGCTTCTGCCTTTGAACATTCTGATGCTGTTTGTTGGTTTTTTAACTCTCCATTTCATTTCAATAATTTTTACTTATTCAATTTTAATTTGTTTTGTTTAGATAATTAAAAAATATATATTTCTTTAATTAATTTAGGTTTGTCTGCGGACCACCTGTCCCATCGCCGCGGACCACAGGTTGAGAAACACTGCTTTAGATCAATCTACCTACCTACCTATAGAATAGGATCTCATCAGTACACAAATCAGAACACTTCATAGGCTCCTTAAGAAGGTTACCTCTTGGCCTGTGGAAGTGATAAACAGACTACAACCTTTTAACTCTAGAGACCCCCCCCCTCTCCAGATGTATGGACTACCGAAAATCCTTTAGCAGAATGTACCGTTACGTCATATAAATGATTGATTCCCCATCATACAAATTATCCAAACATTTAGATGAAGTGCTCATGCAATATACTGGCAGCACACCTTCACACATAAAAAAACTCAGCCCACTTTAAAGCCAGCATAGAAAACCTCACACTCCAACACACTGAACTGACATAATGGTCAGTTTTGATGTCTCCTTCTTATTCACCAATGTCCCACTCAAAGATACTTTAGGCCTCATCCAAGCCAAATTTTCTCCCAATATCTCAGCCCTATTTCAGTTCACCACGAACTCAGGCTATTTCGTTTGGCAAGCAAAATTCTATAAACAGATAGAGGAGACAGCTATGGGGTCTCCACTCCTGGCCAACTTCTTTAAGGAGACCTCTGAATTAAAAGTCTTAAACTCTACCCAAAAATAAACTCACTGTCTAGCTATGCTACATGGATGATGTGGTCTCCATTTGGCTGCATGGCCTGGATATACTCCACAATTTCACAACACACTTAAACAATCTATAAGCAAAATGTACCATTGCGTCATACAAATGATCCAGTTTACCTTGGAAAAGGAAAATGACAACAGTCTCCCATTCCTAGATAATCTGATTACATGCCAGCCTGATGGATCTCTGGCATTCTCCATTTGCAGTAAACTACACCTACAAGTAGATACATTCACCAACAGTATGGGATTATAAAAACCCTATATAACAGGGTAAGATATCCTAGTAGGTAATCATACTCCTTTCCATCATGTCCATCTTAATACTGCTCCGAAAGCAGTGGTGATTCCTCTATCTGTGGGATTTCTTATTACAGTATGTTCAGTTTATTTACCACTATGTGCTTAAGTTAAATGAAATCAATCTTAATAACCTTATCTTGCAACTGCCTGAATCCATACATCTTATGAGTGACTTTAATGGTTACAATACTCTGTTGAGTAGTGCCAACACAAATAGATGAGGTCATATCATTGAACAAATCTTTGACAATAATGACCTCTCCCTTTGGAATAATAGACTCAGTACTTTCTTCCATATGCCCACCTGCTCATATTCTGCAATCGATCTTACCATCTGCTCCCCTTCCATTCTTCCAGTGCTCACATGGGATGTCAAAGAGAACATATATGAACATCATGTTTCTATTATTTGCACAATGTTCTTCACAGGAACCATTTTCTCCTACATGGATGCCCATATAGAAAATGGAGCAGGCTGACTGGAACATTTTTTCCCATCTTGTGAAATTTAATACTGGTACAGTCAATCAAATACCTATCAATGAAAATTTTCATCAGATGGGAAAAAGTGTTTCAGTCATCCTGACCTTTTTTGGCTGCCTGGCATTCTGAGTTCCACCAGGGCTTTGGATTGAGTGTAACAGACAGCATTGTCCATGCAGCAACAGCCTCTATTCCAAGAACATCATCTCGATTTGCACTCTATCCAAAGCCTTGGTGGAACCCAAAAAGATCCATAAGAGAAACAAAGGCTAAATTTTTCTACCAATGGGCTTGAGCCATACAATCAGCCATTCGTTAAGGAGGAAACTAAAAAAGGCCCTAGTGCAGTAGGGCTTGATGACATCCATTATGAAATGATAAAATGCTGCAGAGAAGAGTTTCCAGATTCTTGGCATAAATCAGTTGTCATTGCTATCCCAAAAACTAGGAAAGGATCCAACATAAGCAAATAAATACTTATTAACCTATTACTCTGACCAGCTGTCTTTGTGAGATATTAGAGAAAATGGTTAATGCCCGTCTTGTCAAAGCTGGATTATGGGTCTCAAGTCTATGGTTCTGCAAAGCAGAATAACCTGCAATGGTTGAATCCAATTCCATCATCATGGTTTACAAATAGCTACTGGTACCTTTTGCACATTGTCCACTAGACTTTATGATGAAGCAAATGAACCGGCTCTATCACTTAGATGGAAAGATTAAGAGTTGTCTCTTAATTATGCCCTAAAGATAAAGTCTCTTCCAGATCATCCTACCTGGACTAGTTTGTTTTCTCTGTGTTGGGAAGCTCAATATCACACATACTTTTGTGCAAGCTTTTGGCATGAATGTTGACAACATTACCTACACCAAACATAACATTGCACACTATTTCTTGCCCATCTATACTAATGGTTCAAAAACTGATGTGTTTCCTGACATTACTATCTCCAACCAGATCCCACCTGATTGCAATAATTATGCGGCAGAGTTGCATGCCATTCAGCATACACTTATGCATATGAAAGAAAACTGCTATCGAAAGTGTTTAATTTATACAGACTCATTGAGCTTTTTACATCTGTCACCTCTCCTATGTATAATCTACATCCAGTGAGGTGTTACACCTGTTGTACAAAATGAAAACCCTTAATTTTGATGTTCAGTTATACTCAATTGTCAGCCACATTGGAATTAAGAGAAATGAGACTGCAGATGCAGCTGCAAGCAAATTGCTCAATGGTAGTCATCATGGTAAGGAAGCATTGATGAACAAATTACATGATATTAAGCCTGAAATTAAGCATTGGTATTCTAGTCAACATAGAAAGAGGAGAGAGGAAGTTGTTCTTGCTAGGCTCTGCATAGGTTACAGTCATCTTACACATTCCTATTTACTGAGGGCTGGTGACTCCCCTGTTTGTGTGAAAAATGCAACATGCATCTTTCTATTTTTCATATTCTGGTGGAGTGCCAGCACTTCACACAAGTGGAGAGGAATGAAGTTTTTACCTATCTGTCTTAGCCATATACACTCAGACAGATGTTATCAGACTCAGACAGACTGCATGATATTTTTAACCTTTTACAAAGAATTAATTTGTACAAACACATTTGACTATAATTTTATTTAGATGTAGATACTTAATTTTTGCATACATATTATTTGGCAGTTTATCTTTGACCTTGTACTGCTGTAACCTTTGCTATGGCACAGTATGATCTTTGCTGTTATTATGCCAATAAACTATAAACCAACCAACTTTTGGAAATCCCCCCCCCCCTTGTAAATTGCAGATTCCCTTGTGCCAACGGCTACACTTGTATCTGTACTTACTGTACCATTCTCATGTTACATGCATCCTTCTCCATTAATTCTAGTGTGACTCTACACTTTCAAGCTTTCACTGAACAATACTTTCTTCAGACACCTAATTCCAAATCCATTCAAGTACAATCCATCATTCATATAAGTGCTTCCATTCATCAAATTCACTCCATACATTTTCAAATTGCACATCATACCATTGCAGCAGACTTTGTTACTCTTTTTTTTCTCTTTTTCTGGTAACTTTTATATCTTTTCTCATATTATACTCATGACCTTTCAAATCATTTGTTCCTTCCCATTTTAATAGCAATAATAGCATTGATCTTCATCCCCAGTAAAAACACAATTTCACCATACTCTCATTAAGCACTCCTTTTATAATAGAATCACTATATACAGTGCCCCCCCCCTCTTGTGTTGTTACATGTGCTGCTTTCTCTTTTCTACTCTACTCTACTAAACAGATGCTTATCCACTTGCTACTTAAGAAGACACTTAGTCCTCTGAAGAACTCCATTCAAGTTCACTATTTCTCTCATTACCACCTCATCATTCACTTGATCTTCCACCACCACTTTTGTATTACTGTTCATGAAATGTCTGCCTTTGTTCACTGTTACTAGTGCATTTATATTAGCATTCTCTTCTGACAGTAATATTTTTGTCCCTTTCACACTATGCTATCATGCTTTTTTACTCATCCTATACTTCTGTTAGTTACTTTTGACACACTTTTATTTATTTTTTAATTAATGATTCTGAAAGTTTGTGCTTAGACTTAATTCCTGTTTTGTCAATATTTTGTACTCTCCTGTTCTCTTATTTATTCTGCAGCTTAAAAAGTAGTACTCAAATAGGTTGAGTATCCATATTCAACCTATTCTAACAAGGATGAATGCCAAATCTTTATCTTCAGATTCCTGTTCAGTTTTTCTCACTTAAATTTTTTCTATAAAGTAATAGGGAAGTCATCTACTTTAACAGTCAGCTTCTGCATCACCCGGAAATCCTTCATTGAAAAAGGATTGCAAATATTGATTCTGCCATGTAAATCAATAAGGAAATTTTTTATTTTATTTTATTTTTGTGTGTGTGTGTGTGTGTCTTTCATCCGCCTTGAATGTTATGGAAAAGTTTAAAGAAACTCAAGTGATTGCGCTCTTAATATCGTTAAGGCATTTCATAAAGTTTAGCACAAAAGCCTATTAAGTCAGCTTCTCTTTCCTCTTCTGACTTCTATGACCCACTTTCATTTGATGGTGGATGGATCTTTATCTTCAAACTAATACTGGGGTTTTGTAAATCTCCATTTTTCATGTACCCTTTTCCCCTTCTCATTAATGACCTTCTCCAGTTGACTGCTAATCCAGTCCACAGCACTGTTGGTGACAATATATTGCACTCCTCTTTCTCATTTCAGAAATCTTGCACTATACAAATCATGAAAAATTCTAGAACACATTTCAAATGATACTCTGAACTGTTCAATCTCCAAATTATTCATCGTTAGGGTTTGATAACCTCATTAATATATGATTGGTGGATGGACAGTTTACATTAAATCATTGTTTATACAAATAGTTCCACATCCCTTCCTACTTTATCATATTTGATAAAGTAGGAAGGGATGTGGAACTTTTCCTTTCTAATTCATATTTGAATTAGAAAGGAAAAGCAAGTTAGAGCTGTTGATATTGAAGTCAAGTTGACAGATAACTTCACTGTTTGGGTAGTGAGACTGCAGATAATTGAGCTTCACTGATAGAAAATCGAAGAAATCACAGTGATTTTCATAATTTGGAGAGTGATGAATGAATATTTTGAGTGGGGAAAGGAAACCTGAAGCCAGCAAAGATAAAGATAAAATAAAAATTTCAGATTTGCCATTCTCTGGCATGGAACATCAGAACAAACAAATTCTGCCTGTATGGCAGAAGTGTAGTTTGGACAGGTGAGATGTATACTGGTTGCTTAGATTGATATTTGGAGTTCTCTCAGAAATAAGAGGGTCTGGATGTGGAACTACTCTGTAAATGATGATGTATATCATTTAAGTTTGTGTTTATACCATGAACCTTAGTGAAATGGATATGAATGTGTTTGTGTTTTATTCTTTTTTAGTATTTTTAACTGCTGCACTGCTATAACTGTTTGATATTCTCTTCATGTTTATTTTGGTGGAAGAAAGCAGAAATGTGCAATGGAGGAGAGAGATTCTTAGTCATGCTACCCACAGAGATTAATATCTAGCTATATCACAGCCTTGACAGTCCTCTTTCCCCATTCATCACTATTCAGACTCTCTCTAGGAAAAGTCTAGACAAGTATACTGCTTGGAAAGAAATCAACAGACACCCCAGTGGGCAGGGTGTATTGTCCCATGTAATGAGTCACATGTTTATAGCCAGTATAAATTGGAGGAATATGATACTTCCAGTTAGTGCAACTGTGTCTGGGTGAAATGGCTGCGAGAAGGGAACTGACGAAGTTTGAAAGAGGCATTGTGATAAGATGCCATGTTGTAGGCCTATCTGTTGGGCAAATTGTTGCCAAATTGGGCCATCCCAGGGTAACAATCAGTGATACCATACTGAGATGGAAGCACAAGGGGTCAACTGCAAGTGCTACCCACAGTGGATGACTCACCATATTTACCAAATGTGACTGTAGGGTGCTACAAAGGATAATATGTATAAACAGCCATTCATCAGCTGACATGCTGAATGCAAACACAAATCTGCACAAAAAACATTCAGAACTGAGGCTCACTACGTGGGTTTTCATTGTAGGGGTGCAATATGCAAGCACTGCATTACCTGAACCAACATACAGCGTCGTCTTCTCTGGTGCATGTACAGTGGGACATGCAAGCTTGGAAAACTATGCTGAAGCAATGAATCACGCTATACCCTCTCCTGAGCAGATGGACAGGCGTAGTTATGGCAGGTGCCCAGTGAACGTCTCTTACCAGAGTGTATAACCCCAACTATGAAATTTAGAGGCCAAATCAAGAAAAATTTCTTGATTTGGCCTCAGACCTCCTTTTATAGTGCCACAAACATTAAACTCTGAGAGAGATATATGTCATTCTGGACAGCGCAATGCTTCCTACTTTGTGACATTTCTACGGAAATGACCATTGTCTCTTTCAGCAAGACGATGCATAAGGCTGCTACTGTAATTGCGTGGTTTGGTTTGTGGGCATGAATGTCACCACGCTTGACTGGCCTCAACAGAGCCTTGATCTCAACCTATTAAACATCTGTGGGATGAAGTGGAGCATTAGGCGAGGACAAGGGATGTCCATCCCACAACATTTCAGGACCTCATTACATGTCTGCAGGAAGAATGGTCCAAAATTCCCATTGATCGCTATTGTGCACTTGTGGAAAGTATGCCCCCTTAAGATTGCTGCAGTCATTGCAGTGAAAGGAGGTCCTGCATCTTATTAAGGTGGGTGGCGTGGCTGTTTGTTTCTCACACTATGGTGTCCATGGACTTCTTTTGAAGTAGTGTATGTAGCCACAGAATTATACACTAGCTGATTAGGAAGCCTCCTAATTGTGTTGCCATCAGGTTCATACCCCATGTATGTTTTACTGCTGTACCCTTTGTATGGCATGCCTGTATGTCTTTCATACCCATAATGGTGTCAGATGGCATGGAAACCAGAACCTTTACTTTACCAACCATTGATAAGCATCTACCACCTAGTAGGTCTCAAGTTATTTTTTCCAGCTAGGAAGGTGGTATCCCTCTACAATGTATCCAGTACTGATGCCTGCACCAATATGCATCCAGTTATCAAGGATATTCTTAAGATACAATACTTATTATTTTCTTCAAGAGTTCTCAGCAAAGCTATGTTGGCATAGCAAAATACTGGCTATCTTTTCATTATATGCCACTAATTTTTTTCCTTTCTTTTCTTCTTTATATGCGGATTGTACTCACTTAAGGTAGTAAACTTCTAGTAAATTAGTACTGTGGTTAGACTAAAGGTTGGATAATTCAGGAAAACTATTCTACAGATCAAACATACTGCCTAAAGATATACAGACATCCATGCCTGAAATGGAATTCAAAATTTACAGCTTTTTTTATATATATGTAATAATTCCTCACCCCAACCACTACACACAAGGTCAAAAACCTCGAACACAAGTCCCATTCTGTGGTCAAGAAGAAAATACTTTAATAAATTTAGAACAACTTACTCCATACTGTTTTCAAGCTCTCCAAGAGCTTGAAAACAGTATGAAGTAAGCTGTTCTAAAGAACTAGAGAGTAGATGGAATGAAGAAAAATGAGAAGTTGGTTTGATGAGTTTGGAATTGAAATATGTATAGATATCAATCACTGGCTACTTTCGTTTTAATAACTATAAAATAATAGATATACCTATTTAAAAAGAAGAAGCAAAGACTTCTTCATTATGTTGGTTTTTGTGTAGGTGTATACCTATTATTTTATAGGAATTAAAGCGCAAGTAACTGCTGATCGATATCCATGCACAGTTAACTTCAAACTTATCAAGAAACTCAGTGTCTATGAGAAAGAGACTGGAAGGAGTCTGTGAAGTGGAGATGCTATTCACTCAGCCAAACAGGCCAACAGAAATCAGCAAAAATTATTAAAGCCTGGAAAGATTACATAAGCCTTGAAAAGTAGGTCACACTTGGAGACAACTGGCTCAGAAATTAAAATTACTATTCTTCTCCTTTCATCCCCTCACTACCACCATTAACATTGCCAATTTTGATAACATATTTATCAAAATTCATTATAATAGATAATGAATAACAGTAGAGATAATGTGCACCCTTGTGCATGCCCAATTTATCATCAAACCATCTTCCTGTACCTTCGTCAATTCTAACTCCTGATTTACAGCTTAAATAGAAACTATGTATTGCTCAATATAATGCCCCATTTACACCATATAATTGTAGCGTGCTGAAGAGCTTTCCTCTGGACACCTTATCATATGCCTTTTCCTGATCAACAAAACTTAAATATAAATCCTTGTTATATTCCTAAGATTTCTCAACTGTTTGTCTTAAAGTGAAAATCTGATCCGGACAACCTCTGTTTGGCCGGAATCCAGCTTGTTCTTCACTGTGCTTCCCTTCCACAATGTTTCTTAGCTGTTTCTCAAGTATACTTGCATAAACCATGCCAGGAACACTCAGTAGGGAAATACCTCTATAATTCTCACATTCAGTTTTATTTTCCTTTTTTTATATATAGATGGTTACTATGAGAGCTCTGCTCCAGTCATCTGGAATTCGATCCTCTGACCAGGCTTTCTGAATTATGCAATGCAGGCACTGTAAAACTTATGTGCCTCCATATTTGAGCATTTCTGGTTGAATTTCATCTACTCCAGCTGTCTTTCCATTTTCAGGTTTTTCTTCTTCAAGTATGGATACATATTCCTAATTGCATTCCTGTTGAGTGTTTTCTACCACCATGTTGACACTGCTTGCTTCATTTAGCAGTCTTTCAAAGTAATTACTCCAAACATCCAGAATATATATATATCTTCAATAAGAGGCAATTGAGCATGTTACCTTTATCATCTTTGATTCCTTTTACAGTACTTTATCCTCCATTTCTTAACTTTTTCAATAGCCTCTAGAATATTACTATTATTATTATTATTATGTGACACTTCCAGGGAGTCCAAAGACTCATTGAGGGAGGGCACCTACTCTACAACTCTGTCTCTACCATTCTACTCAATCCACCAGCTACAACAGACCTCAACTACACCAATGCCATCCCACCACCACTAGTATTTTCACAAACATCCATGTCCAGGGCAGGATTCGAACCTGCAGCCTTTTGGCTGGCATATTTTGCCAATTGCCTGATATTTCTTTTCTATGTTCTTACCAAAATCTTTCCATGATTTTTGTTTAGCTAGTTTTACATTGTCCTTTGCTTTCTTACATTTTTTACTGTATTGTCTAAGAGCACAAAGCTGACTTATTTGCCAGGAACTTACCATATACTTTCTTCTTTTCCTTGACTGCCTCTTTAATTTCCTGAATCCACCATGGAGTTCTGAGTTTTCTGTACTTACAGACACCCTCACCACATGTCTCTCTAGCTCAATCAATCACAAACTATGGTGTAAAATGATGGTACAACATGATAGAATTATTTGAATATTTAGACTTAAATTATAAATCAACTTGATAACAGAGTAGTTTCTTAATGAAGAAGAAGAGAGCCTAAAATGACTTAATTTAAGTCCTTTTAGGCTCTCTTTTTAACTAAATCTTAAAATGGAAGATTATGAATATCTGTTATTTCATATCAGTTAGGCAAACCGTTTGCCTTTGAAACTTCAACAGTGACTGAGAGCCTACTGGAATACAGGCAGTCCTGGGTTACAGACAAGATACTTTCCTGAGAACGTCTTTCGGTCCAATTTGTATGTAACTCGGATTCCTGATGATCAGCGCATATACGATAATAATAATATGATGGCTTATATGTGGCAATAATAATAATAATGCCCCTGTACTTTATTAATAAGATACAGAAACTATTGTGCTCTTTCTTTTAATTCAAACAAATAGAACATAAAAACAAACTCATACAAAAAGTTTAGATAGGAGAAATTTGAAAAAAGAATATTAAAGGTTAACACTCACCTAATGCTGCATCAATGTCTTGCTTACTGGAAGGGACATTTTTGAGGCAAGAAGGTAGGCTAACATTAATCAGAAGATGATAATGGAGATGGGGCTGGAAAGGATGGACCTGGTGCTGGAGGATTAGAATTTGATTCTCTTGCTGGGACAGGGGAGCTTACCACTGAAGTCGGTTTCTTGAAAAAGGTATCTAGGGTTGTTTGCTCAGCCTTTTCTTTTTCTTTTTTTTTTCTTCATCATAAATGGCCAGTAGCATCTGATGTTCTCACTAAGTGTATGGTAAACCTTTGTAAGCCGCTCAATGTTAGGATCTTGCTTCTCAAGCTTAGCAAATCCTGCTTCAATGAGATGAAAGGCTTCAGCTAATTCTTTTGTCGTAAACTTTCTTGGCTTGGATCTACTGATTTGTTGTGTTCTTGTGTTTCTATCAGCTGCTTCTCTATCTCCATAAGGTCTTCATTGGTTAATTCATATGAATGGGACTCTAGTAAGTCGATGACATCATTTTCATTGATGTCGAATTGCAGCTCATTGCCACAATCCACCACAGTTTTTCTGGCTTCAACTATATATTCTTCTGTGAAGCCATGAAAATCATCACAGAATTGAGGGCACAGGTTGTTCCACACCCCGTTCATTGTTGATTACTTCACTTCCTCCCAAGAATCAGCATTGTTTTTGATGGCATCATAGATATTATAATTCTTCCATAACTCTCTCAAGGTCATCAAATCATCTTTTGTAGCAATGACTGCTTGCAGGAATGTATGCCATAAGTATTTAAGGCATATGCCTTAAAAATGAGAAATGACTCCCTAGTCCAAACTGCTGCTCCAACGAACCGCTTATGCCATGTGGCTTTGTTTACATGTTGCAGAAGAAACTAGTTCCCAAATTATTAATTTAATTATTTAATTATCCTTATAGGGAGCCTGTCCATAAGTATGGAACGGTGTAAGTCGGGTCATCCATAACCTGGGGACTGCCTGTACTAATTTCATATTAATACATATTAAAAGAGAAAAAAGCTTTTTAAGGCATCAATGTGCTAATAAGGTTTAATAAAAGGGAAGTAATAAACATCCATTATGATTTATGTATTAAGTTTATACACATCAAGATAATATTCATCAAGTTTAATGACAAATGGTTAATATATGGGCTCTTTGGCAGAGTACATCTTTTGAGATGTACTCTGCCCAAAGTTTTGAGTTACCTTGATATTGTATACCACCCAAAATATGTACTCTACCAGAGAGCCCATATATTAACCATTTGTCAGTATAAACTTAATACATAAATCATAATGGATGTTTATTACTTCCCTTTTATTAAACCTTAATAGCTCATTGAAGCCTTAAAAAGCTCTTTTCTTTTTTTGAGATTTCTACATTGTTTTTAGAGTTTGTGCGTAAAAATAGATAGCTTTCTAAAATGAACTGGTAAATTACCAGCATAGTAAGAAAAGCTAAATCAGATTATGAGAAGACCTTAGCCAAGGGGATCAAGTGTAATTCCAAAGAGTTCTTCTGCTATGTGGCAAGTAAAAGGAAGAATGACTTTGGAAGGATAACCTTACAGGGTGCTGATGGTATCGAGGTGACCAAATCAGATGCAATAGTAGAGTTACTGAGTGATCACTTTTCAAAAGTTTATCACCCAAGTGAGGATATCTCTGTATCTTTAGCAATAACTGATGTGAGAATTGAAATTAATGAATAATAGATACTTAGTATATTGTAGAATTTAAATGCAAACACTACTATAGGTTTAGATGGAATATCAGCTCGGGTGTTACATGAATGTGCAAAGAAATTGTCAACATCTCTTACTTGGTTATTTAACTTAAGTTTGAACTCTGATAGTCCCTAGGGAGTGGAAGGAAGGCAAAATAGTTCCTTTGCATGAAGGTGGCTCTAAGACTGCAGCAGTAAATTACAGACCAATCACCATTTTGGGAGTGGTGGTAAAAGTATTGGAAAAGTTGGTTAAGGATAGAATTTAAGAATGGGTGGATCAGAATATGGTTCTCTATAGGGGACAACATGGTTTTGTTAAAGGTTGGTCCTGCCTTAGCAATTTATTAAATTTTTATAATGGAGTGACATCTGAGTTGGACAAGGGGAATAGCTGCAGATACTTCAGATACTGCAGATACTTCTGGATTTTGCTGAGGCTTTTGACAGGATATCCGAATACTGTTGCTCAAATTAGAACAAATCGGGATGGATACTAAACTGGTGATATGGATAAGAGAATGGCTCATGGAGAGATACTAGAAAGTAGTGTATGGAGGAGCAGAGTCCTGGATGAAGCAGGTGACCAGTGGTGTGCCTCAGGGTTCTGTGCTTGGGCTGTTATTGTTTAATTTGTACATAAATGATATAGGAAATGACTTCAAGGGAGATATTCAGTTGTTTGCTGATGATGGAAAATTGGGTAGCACAATAAAAAAATCAAGCTGATGTCGAGCATTTGCAGGATGATTTAAATAAGCTGGCAAAATGGGCAAAAGGTAATGGATGCCAGTTCAATGTGGAAAAGAGTAAAGTTATGCATTTCGGGATTAAAAGCTTACCAGCTGTTTACCACATTGATGGAATGGTACTCTAAGAGATTGATGAGGCGAGGGACTTAGGGGTGTTGGTGGATAGGGAGTTGAAATTCAGAGGGCACAATCTAGATGTTATTCATTGTGAATATTATAGGGATTCCTAAGTGATATCATTCAGTGAACAATTTGTCACATATTGACCTAAATGAATAGACATTCTTGTGCAGTTGTTCCAGAAATTTACCGAACAAAGATGTTTGCTCAGAAATTAATTGTGTTTTTATCTCTTCTCATCTTTCCATAATTCTATTAAATTTAAATTTTGAGAATTTAGTGTATTAAGTCTAATACATTAAGTCTAATGTCTTGTTATCACTCAGCATGTTATGACTAATCATAGCATAAATTAGTTTCTTACAAATCTAATTTATGCTATGATTGAGCAATTAATCCTCTTTTCTTAATGTGCTTGTCTGTTAATTTGAATGTATTCTTTGGCTGATTTATGTGTTTTTGCTTGGGGGCAGGAAGACAAAAATTTTTATATCTCCATATTAGACTTGCTAACTCAAGTTCAGTTGAAAAAGTGTTTTAAATATTTCTCATGTCCTAGGTATAATCAAATCGTTTTCTAACCAAAAGGATATTACTGCTGAATATGCTCCAGAAGCTGCATTATTAAAAATATTGTTCTTTTATAATCACTGGCAGTTAGCTACAGGAATACATTTTATAGTTTTGATCTGAAATGTCACCATAAAATATTTTTTTTTTTTTTGGAAGGCAGGGGAGTATGAAGATGGCCTGTTTACTCTAAAATTTATTTCAAGTTATTCTAAAATAACTTTGTCATAGAAAAAAATCTAAAATCAATTGATGTTGTACTTCTTTTTTTGTAATATACTTTTGAATACTTTTTGATAGGCTATGAAAGTTTATGAGGATGGCGTCAAAGAAGGTGTCTTTTTTTCTGCTTACCAGAGGTCACTTTATAATGTCCAAGGATTGACTGGAAAACCATGGTGGGATCCAAAGGAGATTCCTTTCTATCCTTCCCTGTTGGTAACTTAAACAGTTGTGTCTTCTCTCTCTCTCTCTCTTGACATAACAGTTTATTTATTTTTATATTTTTTACAAAAGATACTTAACCATATGTCAACTTCTTATTTTTATAATATCAGTAAGAATTCTAATTTTTGCTTTGCTTGCAATAATTCCTGATCAGCTAGTATAGGTGTTATCAAAAACTAGATAAGAATTTTGTAGAAAGTTTTCGGTATTGAAACCACATTATTATGTAGTTAAAGAATTTAATAAAAATAAGTTTTCAGGTGGTGAAAATGGATATTTTATAATTTTTGTAAGTCATATGACTTACATCATCATCATCATCAGGGGCACTGGTACTTAAAAGTTTTACACAACAAAAGCTTATTAACGATTAATTACACATGTTTTTGATAACTTCACAACTGTAACATTATAATTTTATAAACCAGAATAAAAATGGCAAATTCTTTACTGTATGCATGTTGGAACGTCACTATTTGTTGTTATCACATTCTGTGGTATCACACATATTATATCCTAGGTCTGCATTGAAAGTTTTTCCACTTGGTTATACTATAAATTTAAGACACCAAGAAATTATATTCTTGGTTTAATCCTTTATCCAAGTGTAAGCAAACAAAGTTTGTGTCTGAAGTTTGTAACTTCAGGACTGGGCAACTCATATGTAGAAGCTAATGACTTCACATCACTTGCCTTAGAATCCAATAATGCAAAGCACATATCCTTACAGACATGTATAATACTATGCATTATAATGGAAGGGCAATTACCCAGACCGGTTTCAACCTTTATTGAGGTCTTTAATTTATAGTATAAATAAGTAGAAAAACTTCCAATATCTATCTCTACTCGTACATGGAAATGTGACTTCTGCATTACTTCAATCTTGGTATCACCTCTGGGTAGTGGCCCTTCCCATAATCCATAGCATTATACATGTCCTTAAGGATATATGCTTTCCATTATGGGATACTAAGGTAAGTTATGTGAAGTCATTAGCTTCTATATACGAATGGCTGAGTCCTGATGTTACTTCAGGCACAAACTTTGTTTGTTTACATTTGGATGAAGGATTAAACCAAGAATATAATTTCTTGGCATCTTTAATTTATCCTAGATCTGTGGCAGTTAAATTTTTGACGAAAGCAGACAATACTTAATGTGAAATTAAGCCTTGATTTTTGTTGCATTGTGTAGGGATCCTAAGTATTTGCAAGTTTCTTAAAATTTTCTTGTAAAACAGTTATAATCAATATTTGATATTTTTGTTTGTTGCCAAAGTACTTTATAGCCAGTAGTGGTTGTGTGGGATGCCAGGCCAGATTTATGCTCTTTTTTTTTCAACATCTTAGCAACAACTAGCAGTGTTCCAACATGCATACAGTAACAAATTTGCCAGTTGTATTCTGGTCTATCAATTATAATATTGCAGTTGTGAAGTTATCAAAAACATCTAATATGTGTAATTAATTGTAATTAAAGTAAATAATTTTACACATCAAAAGCCTAATTTTACAATTAGACTTTTGGTGTGTAAAATTCCTTAAATAAACTGAATAAGTTTATTTAAGGAATCCTTCAGACTAGTACTGAATTTATTTAATTGTATAACAGCATCTGCTTAATGTAAAGAACTTGAATTAAAAATATATACACGTTAGCACAAGAATAATGTTTAATTTTCCAAATATTTCGGTCTGAATATTACAGACCATCTTCAGTGGCTACATAGGAATAGTTTTAAAAAACAAAGTGGAATACAAACAATTGATCATTCATACATAGAACGCACTGTGTGATGTCATATCACTAAGTATTAGAAGAGTAAACATTTTTTAAAAAACATAATTAAGGATATTAATTCAGAAATTCATATAATGATCTTAAATAACATTATACTGATAAAAAATAAATTAATTAATTAAAATTAATGTGTTATCCTGATTAAACTTTCCCAAATTTTTGATATAGATATACAGTCATTACGATTCAAGTTAGGATGTTGAAGTAAGGCCTCTACACTTTCTTTAAATAAACGTTCAAATTTGTAGCGACATCTGTGTAGGAGGAGAGTCTTGGACCAAAGGATGTTGTGGTTTGTTTCTAATCCATGCTGAACTAATCCAGATTTCTCAGGTTTGTTGTGTTGAATTGATGACTGATGCTCTTGAATTCTTTTTTCTATGGAACGTCCAGTTTGTCCAAAGTAAGAAAGATTACAATTACAAGGAACTTGATACACACCAGGTAGAGACAAGGTTGAGCGTTTATCTTTAGATGAAGGAAACTGGGTGGATAATTTGGTATGGTGCTCTCCTTCTGGCATAGTAGGAGGCCATTTGCCTTTGTCATCTACACAGGGATTGGAGAAGGAGTGATGCCAGGATATTAGCTTTTTATCATTAAGTGCTGTAATAGTGGTGACATCATGATCAAAAAGAGATGGAAGTGCAGGTGAGTAGAAAGAATGATTTCCATTTGGACAGCAGAAAAATTAGTCCTTACAAAGTCAGATTTGGATTTACTTTGTTTTGCACTTATTGTGTGCTTTAGAATTGGATGAGTATGAAGCCAAGAAACTTGTTGCAAGCCACCTGCACTATGCCAAATATTTTCCTTAACTGCTTTGGCACACCTTTTGTTAAACCATCGCTTGTAAAGTGGGTGGAATTTTGGACAGAATGATGAACAAGTTGCAGAAATTATGCTCACTCCCCTGAGGAACTCTCCCTCCTCAGTATATGTTTGGATCAGAAGAGTAGAGGCAGTAGTCTAACCATGAAAAGGAAGAGAAGAAATTTCAGGTTGTCCCACTTAGTATTTTTTAGTGCCAAAGAACATGAGCTTCACAGTGGCTGGAGGGAGGACATTCTGCAAAAGTGGAAACTTGCACAAGATTGTGATCTGAGTTACAGAGAAGAAAGATGGCCACTATACAGTATATTTCATGCTTATAATAAATACATTTATATTACTGCTTATAATAAATACATTTGCATCCCATCAAACTTGGTCAACAGCGTTGGGAAAGGAGAAACCAATTGAAGTTGTAGACAATATTTGTCACCTAGGGAGATAACTTCATTATTTGGATAGCTGGATTTTATAAAGTCAAGCTAAAGAGACAAGAAGGTGAAGAAGTTCTGAGGGGGTTTTGGAATATGGAGAGTGAGAAATACAGCAGATGAATGTTAATGAATAGGCAAGAACACCTTAACCCAGACAAGGTCAAAAGCAGAAGTACCACCCTCATGGCACAAGGAATCAAGCAGTGTGTAATTTGGATTTCTGTCAAGAAAAAGAGGTCTGGTCTAGATGTCTTTAAGTGATATGTAAGTCATTTATGTCACAGATTCTGAAAAAGTGGTATGCGTTTTCTTTTTCTTTTTTTGTAGGGATTTTGGCATGCTATGTAAATTTAGTTGGATTTGTCATTTTTGAACTATGCTACTTGAAGCATTTCAAGTCACCAAGCATTTTATTGTAACTAATGCATTTATAAATTGTTGGCAACCAAACAGCTTTTCTTATATCACAGAGGAGGAGAGAATAAGTATGTTAATTCTGTTAGTTTTGCTTTCTGGTTAAATACCAAGTCCATTAACTGAAACGTTTTAGCAAACTTCTACAGTTTTTCAGAGTGAGGAAAAAATATGTATAATAACTCTGTTTGGTTTTGCTTCCTGATTAAATACAAGTTCACCAACTGCTACATTTTAACAGACTTCTATAGTTTCTCAGAGTGACTTACAATATACATGGCTCAATTTCCCCTTAATTTTGGAGGTAATTGTGGTTAGCATGCACCATATTACTTATACCATATCACCTCTTCAATGTATATCTTCTATTAGGTAACATTCTTTATTATTAGGTAACTTCTATTTGCAAACTTATACAGACAGCCCCTAATTTATGTAAGAGTTATGTTTCACAAACTTTATATACATTAGATTTAACTCCTCCTGTCATCACCACACACACCTATTAATTAATCACACACACTCTTGTTTACTAGTTTACAGTACATATATCAATATGTAGTAGTGCATCAACATATTTTAAAGGTTATCCTGTTAGTTTCATTCACAGGATGAACACACATTATATTTCAATATGTAATTATTAATTGCAAATTAATATAATAAAGTGTAAATAGAAGAAAAAAATTTAATTTGGCTGTTCAATCTTCCATATGAAATTATCAAGACACTGAACATGGGTTTTTTCCTCTCTTCATAAACCTCTAACAGACTAAAAGTGTCATCTATTTCTCTTTGGACTTTAAGATCATGGGACGTTAGGATCCATCCTAATGTTCCATGGTCCATCCATCATTATTTACATGGCTCTTTCTGCTTTTCTTTCCTGATGCTCTACCTATCTAACTGGTTTACCAACAGCTGTTGGATTGGTACAGTTAGGTGATGCAATGTGATCTTGGCTGGCCGATGGGCCTCATTAGGAATGAAAGAGGCGGCTTTCCTATTTTCAGTTATTGGCTGAATCAATTGCTTTATCTCATCTAACAGCAGAAACCCGAAGTTAAGTGAGAGATAAACACAAAGCCCCATACAAAGGTGATGTCACTTTTAAAGTGCCACACACTCATTGGTAGTGTAAAAATTTTCTTTTCACAGCAGTAGCAGGTTTGCACATTTGTATTGGTTAAAATTGAAGGAGATATAGTATATGATTTGATGTAAAGTCAAACAGAAGAGAAAAATGTATGTTATCACAACTGTTACATTATGAAGGAAAGTGGCATTAGGCCTGATATCAAAACTGGAGATATTCAAGTTCTTTGATTTTTTTACGATACTTGTGACATAATGATTAGAAATATATACATGTTAGCACAAGAATAATGTTTAATTTGCCAAATATTTGCCAAAACATTTGTAGTTGATGAGTAAAGGAATGAGAAGGGAGAGGGGAATTCAGTTTAATCATCAGTTGTTGTTTTTTTACATAATGCTTATTCTCTGTTATAGTTTTGTATTTTTACTTATTGTGGCTGTTCGTGTGGGTTATTACACTTGCCTGTTTTTGGCGATTAGCATTGATCTTGTTATAATGAAATGCTATCAATAAGAGGATAGAATACTTGTGCATCATTTTATCTAGAATGCACTCAGGCACACCTTGAAGTAGCCAACCAGTTATGAAATGACAAAAAAATAGATAGCAGACAGTAGTAATTGCCTTATTTCATAACTGTTGATGGAATGTGAATTTGAACATTAATAGTGAATATGAAAATTTTGAAAGTTTAAAAAGAAGTATTACAGATTGCTTTTTGATTTTCTTAAATGATATATCATTTTTTTAATATTCATGCTGCCACTTGATGAGAAACTGATAATTGAAAAAAAAAAATTTCATGTTTCTCATTTCCCTTTTTTTTTTTTAAAATTTGTTTTTGTATCATATTCACTGATGCAATTTATGAGTTTTTTCTTCTTATTTCAATAGACTGGTAAGCAGTTAACATTTCTGCTTCAACACTAGTAGATACAAAGTGTAAAACTTAGTTATAGCATTTATTTATTTTTATGCAAAAGCAGCTACAGGTCAATGTCCCAACCAGAAAGCCAATCCAGGGCCTCATCTGTCACCTCGTGGATGTCCTGGAGACCACACCATGAAATTGGCGCCTTGGGCAGTCAGTTACAATAAGGGTGGTCTGATACTCTCCATTTATGCAGTAGGTAGCCACATCTACCCTGGTTAGTTCTGATTCTGTTGATAGATGACCAAATCTTCCTAAGAAGGGCAAAACCAGGCTGTGGAGCACAGGGATCTTCATCCAGGAAACCATTTGTTGGAAGATTGTTGGACCAGTGTTCTCTCTCTCTCTCCACATGTCAGATGTTGATGGTAAGGCAGCTGAAGAGAGTTTGTCCATGGACTAGAAAGGGTTTCTTGATTTAGGCAAAGACTAGGTGGATTTATGAGAGTCTGGTGCAGGAGCAGGAGCGAGTTGCTCATTACTTTATTAAATGCTTTAATCGAGGCTTGTCTTCTCCATATATTTGGTAGTGCAATGTTAGATAAGACAGGCAGCCAGGGAGAGGGGTGTTTTTCAGTGTCCCACTAATTGTATGCATGGTAGAGTTTAGCTGGGTGTCTATAATGGTAGTGTGCGCACTTCTTTTCCAGATAGGGGCACAGTATTCTGCTGCAGGAAATGCGAGAGCTAGTGCAGACGACCTTAAGACATCAGCACCACAACCCCAAGTTGTTCCAGCAAGCCGTGAGATGATATTATTTCTCATTTTAATTTTGTTGGACAGGTTGGTGATGTGCCTTTTATAGGTTAGGCTTCTGTCCAGGCTCACTCCAAGGTATTTTGGATGAGGCTCATGTTCTACCATTTTGCCACAGAAAGTGAGGTTGAGGTATTGATTTGCCTTTGCATTGTTCAGGTGGAATGCTGTGGACACATTTGGCTTCAAGTACCACTGTTTGAAGTACACCTCCAGGATGTTCAGGTCTGTGTTCAAGTTTGTTTCCAGGTTGGCAAAGGAGGTAGACTGGTCTAGGATCATGAGATCATCAGTGTATATATATTTGCTTGAGCTGGTATGTGGTAAGTCATACATAGATGTTAAAGAGTAAAGGGACTAACACAGAGCCCTGTGGGAGACTGTTGTGAAGGAATCTGGGCCTGCTCTTTTTTCCACCAATATGGACCCAAATCTTTCTGTTGGAGAGAATGGATTCAAAAAGCTGGAAAGTTGTTTTGCACTTTATGATATAGCTTAGCTTTAGGAGGAGGCCCCTGATCCAGACTGTGTCATAAGCTGATGTTAGGTCAATGAAAGTGACTCTGGATTTAAGTTAATTCTTGAAGTCTGCCTCAATCTGTGTTGCCGGGACCTAGTCACAGTAATTTCTTCCCGGCCTGTAGCCAGCTTGTGCAATTGGGAGTTCTCTTTCGATGAGTGGTGAAATTCTTTTAAGGAGAATTCATTCAAAGAGCTTAAAGGTGAGCAAAGCAAGGAGATAGGGCATAGATTTTTTACATTATTTGGATCTTTCCCTGGTTTGAGTGCAGCAATCATTTTGGCTTCCCGCCACAATTTTGGTAATTTTCCAGTTGTTATAATTTTTGAGAAAAGGGCAGCCATCCATTTTAAAACATCTTGTTGGCCAAGATGTTTTAGAAACTCAGGGAGGATACCATCCACTCCGACAGCCTTGCCATTCTTGGTGAGTTTTAAGGCTTCCTGTGCCTCTTCAAGAGAAACTAGCTGTACAAGTTCAGGAAGCTCGGAGGCCAATTGCACAGTTATTTTCCTGGTAGAGCTGGGACTTATCTTGGAGGTTTTCAGCAAATGATTAGCCATTTGATCAGGAGTTATCTCTGGTGGTTTGTATGTTGTCAGTTCTGTCTCCCCCTAATTTTCTCAGAAGTGACCAGCTTTTCTGGCTAGATTTGGTGAAGTCAAGTTCATGGATGGTTGCGATCCATTTTTCTTTACTGTTTTTGTCGAGTGTTGCTATGAGCTCCTTAGCAATAGTTGGGTCTTCAGTTTTTTCATATTTAGCGAAAAGTTCCTTGGTATCCCTACTCCAGCATGGGATATATTGTTTTCTGTAGCCTCCAGGAAGAGAGGCTTTGGCTGCGGTTTTGATTAGTTTGACAAATCTGGGATAGCAATTAGGGGTGGATGGTATTGTTGTATTTCAAAATTTCATGCCGGCTGGGGCGTCGCCCGGTTAAACAAGGCCCCCGTTGTTTTCGCCAGGGAACCAGGGCGAACAGCGAAAAGTCAGCTACTGGAACAAATCTGAAAACAAACCCCTCAACATCACCAGAGTTAAAGATCGGTACTATCAACGTAAGAAGCCTGAATGGCAAAGAAATGGAGCTAGCTGAGAAATTAGATAAGTACCAGATCGACATAATAGGGGTGACTGAAACAAAAAAGACAAAAACTGGTGAGATCTTTCTGAGCAATAAATACAAAATGTTATATTCAGGCAATGACAATCAAGGAAAAGAAGAAGTAGCCATAGTATTCAACACAAAATACGAGGCTAATCTTCTTGAATGGCAGTCAGTCTCAAGTAGAGTAATGTGGACAAATATGAGAATGGGGAACTGGACAATGAGACTTATTTGTGCCTATGATCCCACAGAAGGTTCTACTAAGGTAGCAGTGGAGGAATTTTTTGAGGCTTTAGAAAAAGCAACTGACACAATGAAAAAGGAAAAGTTGGTTCTTGTTGGGGATCTAAATAGCAGAGTAGGAAATGATTGTGAGACATACAAAAATATTTTGGGAAAATTTGAAGAAAAGAGCAAAGCTAATAATAATGACAAACATTTCAGCTACTTAGGCATGATTTTTACTGAAAATGGTAAATTAAATATAGAAATAGACAATAGAATCAGCAAAGCTGGTATGGTGGGAAGTCAATTGAATAAATTCATATGGAATAAGAAAGAAAATAGTCGGAACACTAAATTAGCTGTATACAAGACAGTGTTCAAACCAGTTTTAACTTATGGATCTGAGAGCTGGGTCAGAAGTAAAACACTTGACCAAAGACTGGAGACTGCAGATATGAGCGTCCTGAGAAAGATTAGAGGCGTGAAGAGATGGCATCAATGGCAATATCATATTAAAAATGAGGATATTAGGAAAGAACTTGACATTGTCAGCATCCAGGAATGCGTTAGCAGAGCTAATCTCAGGTGGTATGGTCATCACTTAAATAGAATGGGAGAGGAAAGATTAGCAAAACAAGTGTTTT
This sequence comes from Typopeltis vanoorti, assembly GCF_054136105.1. NCBI lineage: Eukaryota > Metazoa > Arthropoda > Arachnida > Uropygi > Thelyphonidae > Typopeltis > Typopeltis vanoorti. The sequence continues at coordinate 97,218,491 of NC_143565.1, forward strand.
CTGCCAGGTTGGCAGGAAAACGACCCAGAGGAAGACCAAGATATAGGTGGATTGATACGGTACAAAGTGCCTTAGACGATAGAAATATAAGATCTGATAATGTTGGAGTCTTGACAAGTAACAGACTGATTTGGAGGAAAATTGTAGATAGGAAGTTAGTAATGATGTAATTTTTTCATGTAGTACTGTCATATCCTGTACACCCCTTGAGGGTACATGGCAGGAATTTGATGATGATGATGATGGTATTGTTGTAATGATTTGCTCAGTTTGCTTCTCAAATTCATTCCAGTTGGATCTGCAAAAGTTCCGTCTAGCAATTGGTGTCCCACTGATGATTGGGATTGATGTACCTGTCGCTGTTAGTGTAGGACAATGCTGGCTGTTAGGGAATCTGTTGAGAATGGTTCTGGTTATTGGCAGAGGGTGATCTTCAGAGTCTTTAGAGACTGTGCACAGATCGGGGATGTAGGTTCTGTTCCATCTGGCTGAGTGAAGAGTACCTTCTTGCTTGACGTCGTAGATCAAATACAGGTTATATGTATCCATCCAGTTAACTAGATTATCACCATCTTGGTTGTTAGAGGAATAGCCCCACATGGTGTGATGAGAGTTGAAGTCACCAACATAGATAGCAGGGTGAGGTAGCAGCCGGATAATCAAAATACCACCATCGCAATTCTGGCCTGACCATCTGGTCAGGCCAGGATTGCGATGGTGGTATTTTGAATTTTAATACCTATGGTGTATTCTGCTTCAGGCATGCATTGGGCTATGTCCTTGAGACCAGGCTAGATGTAGATTGCCAGCCCATGCTTGGGATGGCAGTTATAAGACACAAGAATTAGGCCTGGGATCTTTAGTCTATAGAGAGCTGTTTCAGGCACATGGGTTTCTTGGAGAGCCAGGATGTCAGTCGTTTTGTCTTTGGCTATTTTTCTGATGACTTCGGTTTTGGATTTAGATAGTCCTTCTATGTTTAAGGAACAAATCTTGAGAGAGTTGTTTAGTTATAGCATTAAGAAGAGCTTATAAATTGACCAATTTTGGGAATGCATAACCAGGATTATATATAGAGACAAATTGGCAGAGAACACATAAATGCAATTAACAGGCAAAAATCCTATTACTTTGTGATAAATGGCATAGTGTAGATGGCAGATTAAGAGTTACAGACAGTAGGTTGTGTGGTATAGAGTGCCTTCTTTGTCATTGAGTCCCTGGATTCAACAAAGATGCTGTTCAGAAATTCTAAGAGGTAATCTGAGACTTGGAAGATCTGAATATTAAGAAATACTGAGTAATGTAATGATTGTGTTTATGTGAATTTAAATTGAAGGAAAAGATAATTCTCAGTGATATTAGTGTGTGTGTGTGTGTCACAATTAGATTTTGCACAAAACATTACCTTTTTTAGAATGCAAGCACTCTACAGGCAGTAATTGTTATTGTTTGTTTATTTATTTTTCTTATGAAAATCCCACTCATAAAAGGAAATATAGTGCACCATGTTATTGCCATTGGTAGCATATGGGTTAGATCATTGTAAAATCCTGCTCTTGAAAATAAATATGGCATCTTTTCTAACCTTCGCACTTTCTGATAAGTGAGATAGTGGTCTCATACCAGACATTGAAATTCATCTATCACTTAAAGACACTCATGAACAGCAATGAATGAGATTCAACTTTGCGGCCTCTAAGTTTGAAAGCAGAGAAGACATTACTTCACCCAGCCAATCAAGTTAATTACTAATCCTTAATTCTAAATGGAGATTGAGGGAGATAAAATTGAGGTAGCTGGGACCAGAATAAGAAATGATGGTCGATGTGAAGATGAAATTAAAAGAAAGATAGCTATGGGGGGAAAGGCCATGTTAAACCTGGCAAAAATTATGAAGGATAGAGATGTATGTTAGTAAGGCCCCAAAGTTAGAATTTTCATAGCATTGGTATTTCCAGTAGTGATGTATGATGTGAAAGCTGGATGCTTAAGAAGAAAGACAAAAAACAAATTGATTCATTTGAATTATGGACACAGAGGTGACTATTAAGAATCTCCTGGACTGCAAGAATGATGAATAAGGTTTTAAATTATATAAAGACAGAATGCTCCTTAGAGGCAATGATTGCAAAAACAGAACATAACATACCAAAGTACATTAAGTTAGCAGATGAATCATTGGAAAAGACAGTTATTGAGGATTTCAGACATAAGAAGAAAAGAAGATTGCAAAAGACTTGGGTGGATAATATAAAGAAACTTAAACTTACAACTACTAAAAGAGACATGAGACCAAGTGAGATGGAAAAGCCTTTGTTCACAAGATCACCAAGAGTCAGAAAATTATTGGATGGCTTATAACAACTCTAAATGAACACATGTAATTAAAAATAAAATGGATAATTTAAGAGAAAGTTTGGACCAACAATATAGTGTAACTATAAGTTTTTCATTGTTACTGCTAATTACAAATTTATGCATGGAGAAATTTGAAGAGCATGTTTATCACAAGCTATTCTGTAGCTGGTGTTCATATAATCACAGTTGTGGAACTGGTTTAAGTTTAGTTTAGTTTAGTTTAGTTTAAGCCATTGTGCAAGTTAAAACTGGCTCAATGGCTTAAACTAAGTTGGTCAGTCAATAACCATGAAAGTAGCATGATTATTTCATATGCTTTTATGCTTCATGGTGTAGTTTTCATTTCTCTATTTTTTTTTTGTTTACTATGTTTTCAAATAATACACATTTTATTTTTTCAGAAATGTCTGATGGTTGCATTGCTTCCTACTACCTACTAAAGCCAATGTAGAGCATTTATTTTCAGCTCTAAAACTCATTAAATCAGATTTGAGATCATCAGTGAAAGTGGACTTGTTTGAGGCAATCTTGTTCTTAAGAACAAACTGCTATACATAATTAAAAATTTGAAAATTCAGTTTTAAGGGAATTAAAGTTAATTTGCATGATTTAATGACAAATATGTGTCAATGTTTTTGCTGTAATACAGTGTTGTTTTTAATTCATAATTCATTTTTGTTCCTGTTGTTCATTAAACTAAAGGTCAAATTAACTATATGTAATGTAGATATCATTCCAACAGTGTTTTCATTTGTCAGTTAGGTATGATCATTGCTAACTCACTTCAATAATCCAAAACTAAGTTATGATTTTTTTATTATGATCAAAACTAAGTTAATCTTCTGGCTTCACAGTCCTGCATGTCACACCACCATGTGGTGTTACATGGATATAATTTTTATTCCGGTATTGCAACCACATGTTTATTAAGATAATAATAATAATAAACAAACCCGACAAGTTTCTTATGTCGTTTGACTTGCATCTTCAGGAGTTAAAGGTAACTAAAAGTTTAAACACAAGAAATGAGAAATTACTTAAAATAGTCCATTTTATGATGTTATTGCTGTCTAACTGTTCATTAAATTAAAAACTCCGAATTCAGAATCTGTGCATGCTAAGTTTGGTTTCAAACAACATACAAAACTTGTCGGGTTTGTTTATTTTTATTTATCTTAATAAACATGTGGTCACAATACCGGAATCTTTCTTTTGAACTGCTAAACCACAGAAACCTACGTCTACAATAATTTTTATTGTTTGAGAACACACCATGATCTGAGTAATTTTCTGAATGGTTTCCATCAAAACATAACATTCACTATGAAAACAGAGAGGAATAACAAATTTCCCTTCCTGGATACATTAATTATATATCCTGAAACTGATGTTTATAAAAATTCCACCCCATTCTGGTCAATCACATCCCATCCCAATAGAAGTTTTAAAAGAAAAGAAAAAGAGCTGACTATATCTTAGAAGATGATTGGTATAAAAATGAGTCTGACTTTCTCCATCCAAGTCAGACTCATTTTTATACCAATCATCTTCTAAGATATAGTCAGCTCTTTTAACAGTTATAACAGTTATCCAAAAAGAGTTATTTATAGTTTGTTGTACTTTGAGAAACCACATTCTATCACAGTTCTACCTAAATAAGCATATTTAGGTAGAACTAAATATGCTTTGTGGAACTTCACAATCCACAGCTCCTCTACTACAAGATGCAAGCATCATATATTTTAAACCAGTTCAGATACTTCAACATATTTTATAATCCCCCAAAAGATTATATAATTTCCAGAAATATAGTCTGGTATATCTCTAAATCTCCTATTCCTGTAGCATGGCTTATATACAAGATCAGAATAAAAGTTACAAAAGTTGGCAAAAGTAACATTGCTTGAGTAACACTGGCTTTGATGCTTTATCTCAAGAATAACCTCCTGCATCAGCTTTTCAAGGTCATTCATTTATTCATGTATATCAAATCTCTACTACACTTAGTCACATATAAACAACACAAAACAATGAATTCCATGTGTTAGAGGCATCATGTGTATGACTTTACTGATTTGTTTTATGTTTTAAAGACAGTTCTTCAGAGATTTTTTCACTTATTTTCTAGTTCTTGACAATGCTTCTAGATAATTCACAGTAAAGCATATTGGTGTTCTTATTTTGATCTAAATAAACATATTCAAAATGAATATTTCCAGTATATTACTGTCTTCTTCTTAAAAGCGTGTGCTCCTGAAACACACATTCATCATCATAAAATTCCTGACATGTACCCTCAAGGAGTTTACAGGATATTATGATAATACAACATGAAAAACATACATCATTACTAACTTCCTATCAACAGTATTCCTCCAAATCAATCTGTTATCTGTCAAGACTCCAACATTATCAGATCTTATATTTCTGTCTTCTAAGGCAATTTTTACTGTATCAATCTATCTACATCTCTTGGTCTCTTTCCTTCCAACCTGGCAGAGAACACTTATTTTGCTAATCTTTCCTCTCCCCTCCCATTTTGTTTAATTGACCATACCACCAGAGATTAGCTCTGCTAACAATGTCAAGTTCTTTCCTAATATCCTCATTTTTAATATGATATTGACATTGATGCCATCTGTTCACACTCTAATCTTTCTCATGACTCATATCTGCGGTCTCTAGTCTTTGATCAAACCCAGCTCTCAGATCCATAAATTAAAATTGATTTGAACACTGTTTTGTATACAGCTAATTTAGCATTTTGACTAATTTCTCTCTTATTCCATATAAATTTATTCAGTTCATTTCCTACCATACTGCTTTGTTGATTCTGTTATCTATTTCCATATTTAATTTACCATTTTCACTAAAAATTGTGCCTAAATAGCTGAAATGTTTTAATTATTCTATAGGACAGTGGTGTTCAGCCTTTTTTCCTATGCGAGCTACTTTTCTATTAAAGTTATTCGGCGATCTACTCTCTTATATAGATCACATTCCCCCAACCTGATATCTGATTATGCACAAATAAACAACTAAAAAAAAAATACACAACTAAAAACTTTATTTATCACTTTTAATTATTTTAATACAACGAAAAAAAGAAATATATTGGATAAAATATTTATTTCTCTATTTTGGAAAACCAAAGTTAGAAAAAACAACAGATTGATTACAAACTCACAAGTTACAGGAAATGCAGGTTGATTAAAAAAAAAAAAAAAAAAGTTAATGTGAAATTTGGCATTGTTTGGACCTTGCAATATTTTCATAGTCAAGTTGATATGAAGAAGTGGCCAATCTCAGACAATCATCCAAATGATCATTTGTAATTTGGTTTCTTAATTGATTTTTTATGACGGTCATATTTGAAAAAGCGGATTCTGACAAATATGTCGATCCGAAACATGACAGAATTTTTCTTGCAATATCAGTTAATATTGGGAATTTTTCATGTGCATACTTCCAAATGGCTTCATTGTTTATTGATTTTAAATGTAAACTATTCTGAATGTTTGTTATCTCAAGTTCTACTTCAGCTTGGTTTATATCAGACAGTCCACTAATTTTATTTGAAATTTCTGTGATGTTCAAGTTTTCTTGAAATGGATTATTGATAAAAGATACAATCATTTCAGTTTTATTAAAATCTTTAAATCTTGAATTTATTTTTTCCTCAACTAATTCTATTTCACGAATAAATTCTTTTAAATCATAGCGAAGCATTTCGTGATTTTGTTCAAAAAATTTTAATAAATATGGGAGATGTCTAAATTTGCAGTCATTTATATTTTTCTTTAATAAAAGTAAGTATTGTTGGAAAGTTTTTATTGAACTTAACATGTCAGTTAAATTTTTATCTCTACCTTGTAACTCTAAATTTAAATTGCTTAATTTCATACAGAAATCTACTAAAAATGGTAAGTGTAACAACCATCTTTTATCACTCAATTGTGGATAAATATCTCCTTTATCATCAAGAAAATTTTTTATATTGTTAATTAATACAAGAAATCTTTCTAAAAATTGACTTCTGCTGAGCCAATGAACATTATTGTACAATAGAAGTTCCCTATCATCATTGCCTGTAATTTAAATAACTGCCGTTGCAGGGCTTTTCCTTGAACAGAATTTACAATTTTAAATGTAATATCCAAAACATCTTTTGTGTTTAATCTTTTACTACACAGTACTTGTTGGTGAATAATACAGTGGTACGTTAAAAAATCTGAATATTTGTCATCGTTTTTACATAATGAAATGAAGCCTGATTTATTACCTATCATTGCAGGAGCACGATCAGTAGTAATAGACACAAGTTTAAAAAGCGGAAGTTTGTGTTGTTTCACAAATTCATCAAATGCCGAAAAAATGTCTTCTCCCCTAGTCCTTCCCAATAATGGTATAATTTTCAAAAGTTCTTCTTTACTTGAATAATCTTGAAATAGCATGTGAATAAATACTATTAACTGAGCAATATTAGTTAAGTCGTTTGATTCATCAAATTGTAATGAAAACGCAACACACTGGTGAATGTCTGACATTAACTGAGTATTCAGATCGGCACTTAAAATTTCAACTCTTCTCATAACCATTCTTCTGGAAAGTTGTAAATCTTTAATATTCAAAGTGATTTCATTTTTATTTTTAAAATCAGAAAATAAAGATTCTGCTGCTGCAAGAAACTGTTCTTTTATTAACTCTCCATCAGTAAAATGCTTTTTTGCTTTTGCTAATAAACGACACATTTTCAAAGATGCAATAGTGACTGATGTTGGTTTTATTTATTACTTTTGAAATCATATTTTGTTGTCCAGAAAGTCCTGTCTTTATATTTATAATTTTTGATTTACATATTTCGAAATTTTTGGGAAAATCTTCATATTTTGCATGTAGCGATCGAAAATGTCTCTCAATATTACCTTTATTCGGAATTGCTACAGATGAATTACAAATCAAACAACAATACTTTCCATTTACCATTGTAAAGAAAAAATCCGTTTCCCATGCCTTGTGAAAATGATACGTCTTCAATTTCTTTGATACACTCATGATTATCTGAAATGAAACGAAACGCATACGATGTGCTTTTGTTATACATCTACTTTTGCTATCCAGTCGTTATTGTGACATTGTAAACTTTTATTATTTAACTTTGTATACTTGTAATTTCTATTAATTACTTGTGATGTCTTTTACTCTATACTTTATTCTCCGTTATTCTAATTTGCTGTGCACGCTTTCTCTCTCTCTCTCAGAATCTCTCTTGTTTATCTTATTACGTGCTATGTTTATCTACTTTTCCATTACGAGGCTTATGCCTAAGATATTAGAAACTTTATTTAAAATAAGACTGCGCCACTAATATCTTTTGATTAGCAAAAAGAACTCAAATAAACGGCTGGTAGATTTCTCTCTCTCTAACACAAATTTCTACATTAAAACTTTCACAAGCAGTCGTGGTCTATTCTTTTTCTTAATTTCATGCTTTGGCCAACTCACTTAGATTCCTGCTCAACAAGTCCGATTTATTTTAGAAACAGTGCAGTTGTAAGTAAACAAACAGGCAGCACTCTTTTAACAAGAAAGTCAAATGACAATTATTTACATTACTATGAAATATACACAATTTTAACGTTAGGGAGATTGCTTTCTCTATCCATCAATAAAAACTCTTTAGCAAAAATTAGAACATTCTTTCTTCAACATTAAATACTTTCTTTAACACATAAGGTTATCTACTCTCAGTTTACAAATATTTACTTGTTAATCTCTAAGCTTACTCGTAAAGAGGTTACCTAAATCTGTGTTAAGTTATCTTTACACATTTGATATCAACCTCTAACATGAATTGATTCTCTTATGGACATTTCTTAACACTGTTAAACATATATCTTAAAAGTCTTTCTTGTATCAACTATAACAGGAATTATATAAAAGTTTTAACTTACAAAGGCTCTGTATCTCACATTCAGTCAAAAGTCTTTCACTAAAAGTTCTATGGCAATTCTTTAGTCTCAGATCTTCTTCAGGAAATTTTGGCTTGGCTGATTTTCATCGGAATGTAGCGGGCTGTGCGCTCATTCAGCTCCGGCAAAAGGTTACTCTCCATCGGCGAAAAGAAAAACTTACAAGCGAAGGTGCTCCGGGAAATTTGCCTTGCCTTTTCTCCTCTGCTTGCGCTCGCCAAAAATGCCTGGACAACTGCCTTCTTTTTCTGCCATTTCAACAGCTAGAACTGCTGTTAACTGGATCCCTCTCTGGCCTGGAAACTTTCCTCTGGCAATCGGAACTCTTCCAGTTCCGATTGCCGAAAAGCTCCTTTCTGGAAGTGGATAACTCCTCTCTCAAGCAACGTGGATCCGGGCAGCCTCCTCTCTGACAGCAATTCTGGAACTGGGACCCCTTCTGCTTGCTTCAGTCCCTTTTTATTCGGCCTCCTCTGAGACCCCACATGAAGTTTGGCAACCCCCAAAGAATCGGTATGAGTCTTTTATCTTAAGTTTCAAGTTTGGCACGCCTTTGGTTCTCCTCTGCTTTCTTTTGATTGTAAGTTGCCGGCCATCGGAAAGTTGTTTGAACTCTTTCTGACTAACTTTGGAGATGTTTACACTTAGAGCCTGCAAGCTTTTCTCATACATACAAGTTTCAATAACAATCTTTCTAATGCTGCCATGTACAGCTTCGGCGACAGAAACATTGCCTTTGTTTTTAACACTCTAACATATTCTTATTAAAGCAGTATACTCAGTTAACTTCAAAAGAGTTGTTTACAAAAACATCTGATACAAACTATACCAAGAAAAACAAAGTTTATTTTTTTACAATATTCACATGGGACTTAACCTAAGTAAAAAATCGATTTAATGTGCTTTGGAATATTTAATATTTAAGCTACAATCGAGTTTTTACACTTTGCTTATAATCGTATTCACTCGGCTCGCTGTTTGAATTCCACTGATCCAAATTAATTCATTTACCCAGACTTATAAAAAATTACTGATTTTACAATTTTAACGAAAAATGAATAAACAATAGCAACACACTTAAAGTGAATTTAAAATAATACAAAATAATGATAAATAAAATATTATGTTTTCAGTTTTAATTAAATTTGTAAGGAAGGAGAAATACACAAGAGATCGACCAAAATTCGCTCCTCGATCAACGTGTTGAACATCCCTGCTATAGGATCTCCATTCACAATACAGTTGTTATTTTCAATGTTTCTGCCTATTTTCATTGTCTTCGTCTTGTTATTGCTTATTTTCATAACGAATTTATTACAACATTATTTCAATTTAGTCAGGGAAACTTGTAGACTTGTGCCATATTTATTTAAAAGTATAACATCATCTGCATAAAGTAAAGAGCTGAGATTAACAACTCCAATTTTGATATCATGTTTAATATCACTTTCCTTCATAATGTGATCCATATAGATAATGAATAACAGTGGGAATAATGTACATCCTTCTCTGACACCAGATTTAACATCAAACCATCTTCATGTACTTTCTTCAATTCTAACTGCTGACTTACAACTCAAATAAAGACTAAGTATTGCTTGATATAATGCCCCATTGACACCATATAACTGTAGTGTATGGAATAGCTTCTCTCTTGGCACCTTGTCATATGCCTTTTCCAGATCGACAAAACTTAAATACAGATCTTTGTTATATTCCCATGCTTTCTCAACTATTTGTTGTAAAGTGAAGATCTGATCCTGACAGCCTCTATTTGGCCTGAATCCAGCTTGTTCTTCACCAAGCTTTTCTTCCCCAATTCTTCTCAACCGTTTCTCAAGTATACTTGAATAGATCTTGCCAGGAACACTCAGTAGGGAAATACCTCTAATTCTCACATTCAGTTTTATTTCCCTTTTTGTGTATGAAGTCTATGAGAGCTGTACTCCAATTGTCATTGTCTGGAATTTGTCTCTCTGTCCAGGCCTTCTGAACTCTGCAGTGCAGCCACTGCAAAACTTTTATACCACCATACTTGAGCATTTCTGGTCGAATGTCATCTATTCCCACTGTCTCTTGAACTTCCTGTGTCCACCATGGAATTCTGATTTTTCTATCCTTGCAGACATCCTCACACATGTCTTTCTGGCAGAATCAACAATGTTTTTTTCAGGGCTTGCCACTGAATCTCCAAGGTTTGGTGCCTGTTCTGAAACTCTTAAATTTTTTCTTGAGTACTAATTCTGCTATTTCTATATTTACCATATTTTCTGTGTATAAGGTGATACTTCTTTCTAAAATTTTTAGACCTGTTCTCAAACTCTTACATTTTTCTTGAATAATGTTTATGTAGTCGACAGTTCACATCTGAGAGTTGTTCAACTTTTATTCGCTTTAAAACTTTCTTACACGTTCTTCTTTTCTATATGAAATTAAATTTTATCAGCTCAAGACTAAATGGTTTTAAAAAACACACTCTGAAGTTCATTTTAAGTTTAGCATTTACTTTGCTCTCTCTACATAACCAAATGACTGATAATACCAAATATCATTGAAAACTAGTGATAGAACATACTGTAAGAAAACCATGCATGTGAAAATATGTAATTAAAGTGAAAAGTAGTATCTAATTATTACTTAAGTTTTAAGAGCATTGCCCAGCATTCAGCTGCTCTGAAGGGGAGAGAAATTTATTATCTTGGGAGTTAATAGCAGTCAATTTACAAACTTGTTAACATCATAATCAAATTCTTGCCATGTACCCTCAAGGGGTGTACAGGATATGATAGTACTACATGACAAAAATTACATGATTACAAACTTCCTATCTACAATTTTCTTCCAAATCAGTCTGTTACTTGTCAAGACTCCAACATTATCAGATCTTATATTTCTATCGTCTAAGGCACTTTGTACTGCATCAATTCACCTATATCTTGGTCTTCCTCTGGGTCATTTTGCTGCCAACCTGGCAGAGAACACTTGTTTTGCTAATCTATCCTCGCCCATTCTGTTTAAGTGACCATGCCACCTGAGATTACCTCTGCTAACGCATTCCTGGATGCTAACATGTCAAGTTCTTTCCTAATATCCTCGTTTTTAATATGATACTGCCATTGATGCCATCTGTTCACGCCTATAATCTTTCTCAGGACTCTAATATCTGTAGTCTCTAGTCTTTGGTCAAGTATTTTACTTCTGACCTAGCTCTCAGATCCATAAGTTAAAACTGGTTTGAACACTGTCTTGTATACAGATAATTTAGTGTTCCGACTAATTTCTCTCTTATTCCATATGAATTTATTCAGTTGACTTCCCACCATACCGGCTTTGCTGATTCTGTTGTCTATTTCTATATTTAATTTACCATCTTCAGTAAAAATCGTGCCTAAGTAGCTGAAATGTTTTACTTGTTCCGCATTCTCCATCCACAACACAGTTGACATTTTCAATGATTCTGCCTATTTTCATTGTCTTTGTCTTTTTATTGCTGACCTTCATACCATATCTATTACAACAGCTATTCAATTTAATCAGAGAAGTTAATACCACTTTCCTTCATAATGTGATCCATATAGATAATGAATAACAGAGGGGATAATGTACATCCTTGTCTCACACCAGATTTAACATTAAACCATCTTCCTGTACTTCCTTCAATTCTAACTGCTGACTCACAACTCAAATAAAGACTAAGTATTGCTTGATATAATGCCCCATTGACACCATATAACTGCAGCGTATTGAATAGCTTCTCTCTTGGCACCTTATCATATGCCTTTTCCAAATCGACAAAACTTAAATACAGATCTTTGTTATATTCCCATGCTTTCTCGACTATTTGTTGTAAAGTGAAGTCTGATCCTGACAGCCTGTATTTGGCCTGAATCCAGCTTGTTCTTCACCAAGCTTTTCTTCCACAATTCTTCTCAACTGTTTCTCAAGCATACTTGCATAGATCTTGCCAGGAACACTCAGTAGGGAAATACCTCTGTAATTCTCACATTCAGTTTTATTTCCCTTTTTATATATTGGTACTATGAGAGCTCTACTCCAATCATCGGGAATTCGTCCCTCTGTCCAGGCTTTCTGAACTATGCAGAGCAGCAGCTGTAAGACTCTTATACCACCATACTTCAGCATTTCTGGTCGAATATCATCTACTCCTGCTGCCTTTCCACATTTCAAGCCTTTGATGGCTTTTTCTACTTCAAGTATGGATATGTATTCCTGACTGCATGCCTGGTCAGTGTTTTTTACCACTGTGCTATCATCACTGCTTGTTTCATTTATCAGTTTATCAAAATAATTACTCCATACTTCAAGGATATCTTTTTCTCCCGTTTTCATATCACCTTTATCATCTCTAACTCCTTTTACAGCACTCTTTTCTCCAATCCTAAGCTTCTTCAACATAGAATATTCCAGAATATTTTGCCACCTTCTTGATATTTATTTTCTATATTCTTGCCAAAGTTCTCCCATGATTTTTGTTTAGCTAGTTTTACACAGTGTTTAGCATTCTTGCATTTGTCTCTATATTCTCTAAGAGCACAAGCTGACTTATTTGATAGAAACTTTTGATATGTTTTCTTCTTTTCCTTCACTGTCTCTTTAACTTCCTGTGTCCACCAGGGAGTTCTAATTTTTCTATCCTTGCAGACAACCTCACCACATGCCTCTCTGGCTGAATCAATCAATGTTTTCTTCAGAGTTTGCCACTGAATCTCTAAGGTTTGATTCCTGTTCTCAAACTCTTTCATTTTTTCTTCAATAATTTTTGTGTATTTTAGTCTACAGTTCACATCTGAGAGCTGCTCAACTTTTATTCGCTTTAAAACTTTCTTACATGTCATTCTTTTCAATGTGAAATTCAATTTTATCCTGCTCAAGACTAAATAGTGATCACTTCCAATTTCAAATCCTCTGTACACTCTGGTGTCCTGCACCAGGGAGAAAACATCACTATCAACAATAACATAGTAAATGAGACTTTTCTTATTCCTCGCCTCTTCTCTCCATGTGAATTTGTGTACATTTTTATGTTGGAACATGGTGTTAGTAATAACCAGTCCATGACCTGAGCAAAAATCCAACAGATATTTGCCATTATTATTAGCTTTGCTCTTTTCTCCAAATTTTCCCAAAATATTTTTGTATGTCTAACAATCATTTCCTACTCTGCTATTTAGATCCCCAACAAGGACCAACTTTTCCTTTTTCATTGTGTCAGTTGCTTTTTCTAAAGCCTCAAAAAATTCCTCCACTTCTACCTTAGTAGAACCTTCTGTGGGACCATAGGCACAAATAAGTCTCATTATCCAGTTCCCCATTCTCATATTTGCCCACATTACTCTACTTGAGACTGACTGCCATTCAAGAAGATTAGCCTCGTATTTAGTGTTGAATACTATGGCTACTCCTTCTTTTCCTTGATTGCCATTGCCTGAATATAACATTTTGTCTTTATTGCTCAGAAAGATCTCACCAGTTTTGGTCTTTTTTGTTTTAGTCACCCGTATTATGTCTATCTGGTACTTATCTAATTCTTCAGCTAGCTCCATTTCTTTGCCATTCAGGCTTCTTATGTTGATAGTACCAATCTTTAACTCTGGTGATGTTGAGTTGGGGTTTGTTTTCAGATTTGTTCCAGTATCTGACTTTTCGCTGTTCGCCTTGGTTCCCTGGCGAAAACAACGGGGGCCTTGTTTAACCGGGCGACGCCCCAGCTGGCATGAAATTTTGTCATGTTGTACTGTCATTTTTTATTTTGGTTTAACCAATAAGAATACAATTTGGTTGGCTAAATCCCAAATTGCCAGCCCATCCTCGTTCATTCAGTATCCAAGTAGATAACCAACAGGGTGCACCACGAGAAGGTGAGGATTGGACATTAGGTCAGAAGCCCTGGTCGGTTCTCTGCATTCCTTTAAAGGCTATGTGGAGGTCTCCTCTCAGTTATACTGCTTTGACCCTTAAGCATCCCATTTCTTTAAATACAGTATTCAGATATCTCTGTTGATACTTTGCCTACTAAATTTTTGTATCAGTCACAATTACTGCATTTCATTCCAAAACGGCAAGCATATTGCTACTTGTGATGCCTGTCAATCTCAGGATGCTTACTACATTTCAGGTATCATACTGGATGCTAAGACAGCATTTACTTTTTATTTTTTGACAGTCATCACCATAATCAAATTCCTAAAATGCAGATCAAGGATTGTACAGGATTCTCTGACAGTATTATATTAAGTTTACATTATTATAATTAATCTGTCAATAATTTTCCTCAAAATTAGTCTATTAACTGCCAGGACTTTAATATTGCAGATCTTATATTTTGGTCTTCTAAGGTACTTCTTACTGCTTCATTCCACCTAGATTTTGGTAAGACCTTCCTCTGGATGTTTTTTTTCTTCTATCCTTGCATAAAACAATTGCTTTACTTATCTTTCCTCTCGCATTCTGTTTAAGTGACCATACCACCTGAGATTAGATTTTCTCATGCATTCTCACATTCTTAAATGATAGTAATTTTAAATTCCAAGTATCTTAATTTTTCATGTGATTCTACCATTAATGTCACTCCCCTAATGTCTTATATTTTGGTCTTCTAAGGTACTTCTTACTGCTTCATTCCACCTAGATTTTGGTAAGACCTTCCTCTGGATGTTTTTTTTCTTCTATCCTTGCATAAAACAATTGCTTTACTTATCTTTCCTCTCGCATTCTGTTTAAGTGACCATACCACCTGAGATTAGATTTTCTCATGCATTCTCACATTCTTAAATGATAGTAATTTTAAATTCCAAGTATCTTAATTTTTCATGTGATTCTACCATTAATGTCACTCCTCTAATGTTTCTCGGAACTCCTGTACCTCTGGCAGCTTTTTTCTTTCTAACCCAGTCTGAGATTTACAAGTTACAGTGGTTTAAACACTGCCTTGTATGCAACATGTTTATTGTTTTTACTAATTTCTCTCTTATTCCATATAGATTTATTCATTTGACTTCCTATCAAACGAGTTTTACTAATTCTGCTATTTCTATATTTACTATATTTTTCCGTGTATAAGACAATACCTTTTTCTAAAATTTTTAGACCAAATATTGGGGGTCATTTTATACACGGGGGTAACCAGTTGAGAGACCCGCGGTGCCATGGCAAAACTGCCGGTACCTTCTCTCCGCAAACAGGCTTCCGCCAATCACTAGCCTTTGTTAACTCTTTTGATTGATGTCATTAACGGCTGATTCTGAATAAACCAATCAGAACTCTGAAAGCATTCATACGTCTGCAACTCGTTGGTGAGGTAAGTTAATGCATTAACAATATTTTGAGCACTAGCCCATAAAAATGTCCAAAAATAAAAAATGATTGTCATATTCTTCAAAATTCAAGTTAAAAGTCATCAATTACGCAAAAGAACATGGAAATAAAGCTTCAGAGTTTGGACCTTCACCTACTGAGTGTATGATTAGACAGTGGAGAAAACAGGAAGAACAACTACTCAAGATGCCAAAAAAGAAGAGGGCCTTAAGAGGAAAACCAGCAAAATGACCAAACTTGGAGCAAAGGCTTAAGACTTGGATTGTGGAGCAGTGCCAGAGTGGGATATGTGTGTCAACCAAGCTTATTCAATATGAGGCAAAAAGGTTTGCGAGAGAAATGAACATTGTTGATTTCGCAGCAAAGGCAAAATGGTGCTTCAACTTTATGAGGAGAGAAGGGTTGGTTATGAGAACACGAACCAAGTTAGCCCAGAAAATGCCACCAGCTTATGAGGATAAAATCTAACAGTTTTACTCCTATGTCATAAAACTTCGGAAAAAATATGCTTTTGAACCAAGTCATTGCAAACATGGATCAGGTGCCTCTCAGTTTTGATGTGCCTTCCAACAGAACTGTTGATATGAAAGGGATCAAAACAAGTGGTCATGAAAAGACACACTATACTGCTGTCCTTTCATGCCATGTGCAAATGGTACCAAACTGCCTCCTATGCTAATTTTTAAGAGGAAAACGTATCCTAAAGAGATCATACCATCTGGCGTTCTTGTCCAAGTTCATGAGAGTAGCTGGATGAATGAAGAGATCATGGCTATTTGGTTTGCAAAGATTTGATCCAGAAGATCTGGAGGGCTCTCGAGGAGGCCAGTTCTGCTTGTGTTTGATCAGTTCCGAGCACATTTAACAGAAAAGGCAAAAAGGGTTGCAGTGGATTTGCGAACACAGCTAGCATTTATTCCTGGTGGACTTGCAGGTAAGCTACAACCACTAGATATTTCTATCAACAAGCCCTTCAAAGCTCTGATAAAAGAAGAATGGAATGAATGGATGAAAAGCAGGTAATAACTTGATACCAACAGGAAGAGTGAAAAAACCAACCATTACTGAGGTACGCAAGCAAGAGGTGGTTGTGAAGTCCTTCAAGAAATGTGGAATCAGCAGTGCTATGGATGGAACTGATGATGATCTCATATATATAGACAGTAACTCAGAAGACAGCAGTGATGCAGTAGAGGTTGAAGAAAGTGATATGTCTGGAACTAATAGCAATGAAGAAAATGATAATCCCAGAACTGAGAGTGATGCATAATTTCTTAGTGTGTATCTTAAAAATGTTACCTAATTACTAAATATACTTTGAATATTTCAAGAAGTATGAAATGTGTTCTGTTTTATGTTTAAAATATTGATTTCTTAATTTTAGGCTTGAAAAAGTAGGGTTCGTCTTATACATTGGGGCATCTTATACACGGAAAAATGCCGTAATTTGCCGTCTTTACTAAAACTTGTGCCTAAGTGGCCAAAATTTTTTACTTCTATAGATTTCCTATTCAGGATTGAGCTGTTTTCAATGTCCCTACCTATTTTCACAGTCTTTGTATTTTTTTTATTGCTCAGTGTCAAAGTTTTTACAGCTGCCATTCAGTATAGTTAAGGAAACCTTCATATTTACATTTCTTTGTTTATTGGAAAGAGGATTATTCAAGATATCAAAATTCCTTTACAACACTGTCATCAGCATCTGCAGCAATTTAAGCAAAGTGATTATCACTTTGCTGAGAAGGTAGATGCTTCTACATGACCAGTGTAGACAGCAAAATAACAGATTCATTGGCTGTTTTTTGTTGTTGTTGTTGTTGTTGTTTTTTTCCTTGTCTACTGCACACAAAATATTCTGCTTCTTTGGTATTGTCTACTTTTTTGTTACTGTTTCACCAAGAATAAAGCATTTTATAAAGCACTTGTTTCACCAAGAATAAAGCACTTCGATAATTTTATTATTATTATCATTATATGACACCTCCAAGGAGTCCTATAACTCATTTGGGTAGGGCACCTGCTCTACTACTCTCTGTCTCCACCACATGAATGTTTTCTTCATTAAATTATCTTTTTTCAAGTATGGATTGTATTTACTTACCTCAGGTTCTATGTACACAATTTACACCTGAAAATTTTACATTTTCTAAGATGTATTAAAAGATTGTTGTTTCACATTATTTCTGTTTGTTGAATGCATCATAAAGTAACTTGCAGTATATATAGAAAGTTTAATGTATTTTTGTAGTGTTATTCACTTTAAGCTTTGAAGAGTAATAATAATCATAATAAAATTGCAAAATACTTAATTATCATCAAACATATTTCAGTTGTTAGAGAAGAATTTTGAAATAATTAAAAATGAAGCACTGGCACTACTAGATGGAAAAAATTCTGGATTTTTACCAGAAAGTGAAGGCTTGAGAGATACAGGTGACTGGAAGCAATTTGAATTATTTGCTAGAGGTAAGATTTGACCATTTTCAAAGGCTGCAGTTTTTATTTGATTGTAATAGTTTTGATATTTTCAATTGGAAATTTTATACTCATCATTTTCTGATGTATGCTGGAACTAAGGTTAGTCTAGTACAATTAAGATTTCATACTATCCTCTTGTCAAAATAGTTTGACAGGTCTAACTTACGTGGGTGGTCTGAAAAGTTCTCAGCCTCAACCATAAATGTCAACAACACTATTGGCAAGATTTTTTTTTCGAACTTGGTGCATCTGTCATAAGCATCCATATGAAATTGCAAGTTCTCAAGTAGTTTGTTTTATACAGCTGTCTGAAACAAAAGTATTGTCTGTATGTATCCCTTGAAATGGATAAAATTGAGTATCATGCGGTTATAAAATTCTTTGTAAAAGAAGGTTTAATGCCAAAAGAAATTCATTTGAAGTTCATAAAAGTTTATGGGCACTCTTCTCCTTCATTTTCAGCAATTAAGAAATGGTCATTGATCAAGCGCACGATATGGTATTGGATGACCGGCGAGTCAAAGTGCATGAAATTGCTGAGACTATAGGCATTTCAAAAGAATGTGTAGGATATATTTTGCATGAAGAATTTTAAATGAAAAAGCTTTGTGCAAGATGGGTGCCATGCTTGCTCACAGCAGATCAAAAATGCACTTGCATGAAAATCTCTGAACAGTAACAAGAATAAAACTGATTTTGTGCGTCAATTTATTACCGTGGATGAGACTTGAATTCACCAGTACACACCAGAATCCAAACAGCAGTCAAAATAGTAGACAGCACCAAAGAAGACAGGGTCATGGCAACAGTGTTTTGGGATGCTAAATGCATTTTGTTTATCTTGAAAAGGGTAAAACAATAAACGGAGAATATTATTTTGACCTTTTAACCAGACTGGATGAAAAAATTCATGAGGAAAGGACCCGGTTTGCAGAAGGGGAAAAAAAAAAATCTTGCATCAGGACAATGGTGTTTTGTCCACAAAGGTGTTTTGGCAATGGAAAAATTAAGGATTCTGCACTATGAATTGTTGGAACATCCACCCTATTTCCCAGATTTGGCTCCCTCTGACTTCTATCTCTTCCCAAAACTAAAAATGTTCCTCGCTGGTCAGCTTTTTTCTTCAAATCAAGAGGTGATTGCAGCTGTACAGGGGCATTTTGCAGATCTTACTGAGAACCACTACAGGGATGGAATAATGGCACTGGAGCATCACTGGAATAAATGTATTAGTTTTAAGGGAGATTATGTTGAAAAATAAAAATAATTTTGAAATTATAAATCCGTTTTTTCATTGTTAGGCTGAGAACATTTCAGACCACCTACTTAAATTCTCACTATAGCAAACTCTTGGGACCACAAGGATTGTTTGATTCTATTATTATTATTATTTTTTTTTTAAATGTTCAGTTAAATTCATAAATTACAAAATGTCATAATTTACATCCATTATGATTTCCATTATCTACACCATATCTACTAATGTTTGTTTCAAATATTTTGTATACTGTTCTGGCATTTAAATATCCTGCTAGTAATGAATAGTCTATTTTGTTAGTTTTATCTATGACATTCTGCAGTTCTTTATATAAGGCCCTTTTCTTCTTTCCTCACTTCTGATGCTTAAGACTGATTAATGTTATGTTATCTCTTAAGCCTAATTTCTATTAATGTTACATTCTAGTAGTTGAAACAATATTTCTCTTCATAGATTTTATCATAATACCTGCCTTTGTTCTTCTCTCTTTTTACTTCACTAGAGATTTTTATATAGACCATTCGATTTTCACATTGAATGATTGTATATATGTGAATTGAAACTGCAAATTATTGAATTTGTTGTAAGCAAGTTATTTTGTCACACTGGCATTCACTTAATTATGCTAGCCATTGATTGTATTTATTTGATGCCTAGAATATTTTTACAATTTTGGAGGATTTTAAAATTGATCACAGCTTATTTTTAGATTATCTGATTTTTATTATTTTTTTTTTTTTAGTTCTCAAGGTGTGTACTTTTTCAATCCGCATTTCACACAAACTAATTATTTTCAAGATGGCATGTCTATCTGCTTTAGATGTTTTAAGTGCACTGCTTTCCCAGTATACTCTACTCAGGGTGCTCCAGGTTTAATCCACAAATCTGATTTTATCATGTGCCTAAGTAGCTGAAATGTTTTACTTGTTCCACAGGTTCTCCATTCACAACACAGTTGACATTTTCAATGATTCTGCCTATTTTCATTGTCTTTGTCTTTTTATTGCTGACCTTCATACCATATCTATTACAATAGCTATTCAATTTAGTCAAAGAATCTTGCAGACTTGTAGTGGATTTATTTAGAAGTATAACATCATCCTCATAAAGCAAAGAACTGACATTAACATCTCCAATTTTGATATCAGGTTTAATACCACTTTCCTTTATAATGTGATCCATATAGATAATGAATAACAGAGGGGATAATGTACATCCTGTCTGTCTGACACCAGATTTAACATTAAACCATCTTCCTGTACTTGGGTAGAGTAGGTGTTTTATATACAAATGTACTTGTGTTTTATATGTATGCCCAAAATCACCTTGATTAAAACATTTCTTTTATGAAAAAAAAAAAAAATGTGCCTTGCATTTTGCAAAAAAATTAAAAACGGTAGATTTTGAAGCCTTAGTCAGTCGCTTAAGAGTCAGATCCAAATAATTGGGAGGGGAGATCTCCACATTGCCTTTAAGGAAATGCGGAGAACCAGCTGGCACTTCTAACTTTCTCTTGTTGTGTCACCAGATAATAATGCTTCCTCTTCTTGTTCTGTTATCTATTTTCAAATTTAGTTGGAAATCTCACTAAAAATTTTACTTAATTTGCTGGCATTTATTTGTTCTATAGGTTTGTTGAGAATGTAGTTGTGATTACAAGTTGCTATCGGTTTGAAAGTAAGTTATACTTGCCAAGATATTATATTCTTGTTTAATCCTTTACCCAACTGTAAGCAAAGTTTGCATGTTGAGATATCTTCATGACTAGGCTAGTATATAGAGGCTGTTGATTTCACATTACTCCCATAATGCAAAACACACTTTCTTTTAATTTTATCCCATATTGCTGTACATTATGGGAAAGGATGCTACTCATACCACCTTGTGGATACTGACATCAGTAAGATATAGTATGGAAAGATATGACATTTTTCTACATTGTATATTATATATTAATATTATATTATATTGTCTCTCTCTTTCTCTCTCTGCCCTCCATAAAAATACAAAGAGATAGAGAGAGAATGGAACTGGTGAAGAAATTTTGTTAATGATAGCAGAAGAATTACAGTCAACATAAGCAGTTCAACAGGAAGGTAGATCCTCGAGAGACAGTAGTTGAAGCTTAATTGATATGATGAAAGTTATAGGACAGCATATATAGTTAGTTGCTGCTTGGAAGCAAACAGGGATATGAATGATATGCATCACCAAATTAGCTCAATGAGCACAGGACGAGTGATCATTATGGAGATTATCAAATAAAGGGAAAGTAATGGGAAAGAGGAAAATACATGGGGAAAGGGGGATGGAAATTATGCAGCTGTTAGAATTTCCTGAAATAGATGTGTGGAAAGTGCCATAGGATTGAGAGTCGGATTTGTTGATAGCATCAGAGAATTTGTCCATAAGCATCATATGATCATAGTCTTGACCTGGAAGATATCTGAGCATGTGGAATTGTCATGTGGGCTACAAATTGGTGATTATGACTAACTCAGAAGGCAGCTTAAGGCAGTGTTATGTCTTATTAAACTGCAAGGAAAGGATGTTAATAGTACAGGAAATAGTCAAGGAGTATTTAAGGAAGGCAGTATCAGATTGCACATACCTAAGGTTTAGAGGATATATCGGTTAAATAGATGAGTAGCTTCATTAAGCAGGAGCTGCAAAAGAATATAATGTTATGGAGGGTACGTATATTATTGCGGGTCATGTCCATGCTTACGGAAACAGGTAATGAGCAGGCTCATGAGTAATTACATAGCCCAAGTAAGAAGGGTGACCTGCATTATGAAGAAGGCAAAATTAGATTATGAAAGAAAGTTAGTTGAGCAGCAAAAAAAAAAAAAAAAAAAAAAAAAACCAAGAATTATTTTGCTAAATGGTGAGCAAAATGTGAGAATAATCATGGAAGATAACTTTAATGAATGTTGATGGTAAGGATGTGACAGAACTAGAAGAAATGGTTGAATTACTGAGTGATTGCTTAGCAAATATGTGTCATCCAGGTGGAGACAGTGTAGTGATGATGTGACAAGAATTGAGCAGAGAATAGAGATAGAGGAACTATCTCTCAACAGTGGTGATTAAGGTATTGGAAAAGATGGTTAAGAGCAAAATTCAGGAATGCGTGGAGAAGATTACCTATAGGGAGACAGCGTGACTTTACGAAGTCCTATGTTAGCAGTTTACTCCCTTTCTATAATACAGTAAGAGTGTAGGTGGATAAAGGAAAATGACTATACCACGATATTGCTGGAAATGCATTTGACAAATACTACTTGTAACTCTTTAGCATAAGTTGGGACAAATGGTGTTGGACAGAAGGCTGTGTGAGAAGGTAGCCAAAGGACAGACACCATACACTACTCTATTTATAGAGTAGTGTATGGCGGAGTTATTTTA
The DNA here is from genome assembly GCF_054136105.1 of Typopeltis vanoorti. NCBI lineage: Eukaryota > Metazoa > Arthropoda > Arachnida > Uropygi > Thelyphonidae > Typopeltis > Typopeltis vanoorti. The sequence goes on from NC_143565.1 coordinate 97,241,303, forward strand.
AAAGAAGGAAGATGACCAGTAGTGTGTCACAGGATTCTGTACTTGGGCCACTGCACTGCTGTTTGGTTTATGCATTTATTATATTGGGAATGATTTGGGTTGGGGGGGGGGGTTATTCTAGTTATTTATGAATAATGCAAAACTGGGGTGGATAATAGTAAATAAAGATTATATACAGAACCTGCAGGATGATCTAAATAGGCTGGTAGTTTGGGCAAAGGATAAGGGCTTCCAATTCAATGTATCAAAATGTCTGTGCACTTATATATAAAAAATAAAAGACCATATATTTTCGCATATAATGTGAACTAGAAATTTTGTTGGAAAACTAGCCCTAAAATGCCATGTCTACGTATAATGCAATCTGTTAATCTTGTTCCCTAACATTATAAATAAAACAATACGAATTAATGAAAGAAATATTTATTTTAAAACAAAATGTGAAAATATAATACAAATTAACGAAAGAAATATTTATTTTAAAACAAAATGTCAAAATCCTTTAAATTCTTCTTCATCTTTTGATGAAGAAGAATCCCCCCTTTCCCCCAGCTACACCTCTGTGACTTAGTGGTTCGCAGAATTGTTTTAGGCATTTTACTGGTCCTTGGGTTTAGAAAGGTTGAGAAATGCTGATGTATAGCATTCTCTTGGGTCCATGCATTTAAACACTTAAAGGTTCAAATTATTGCTAAAAGTGGTCAGGCTTTAAATGTATTTAAAGTTTTATAATATATTCAGATTCATCACTAGGCAAGATTGCATCAACTAATTTGGGTACATTATATTATATTGGTAAAAGTATATAAACTGTGTGTCTGGAATTTTATTGATGCAATTACAATTTTTGTTATTCAGTTTTGATTAGGATAATATCTTCATTTTTTACTCACAGTTAGAGATCATTTGTCTTTTGATATAGAAATGAAAGAATTCTGTAAACCATGTATTCTTTTTTTTTGAAGTGTAATATTTTATATTTAGAAAGGTTTTTATTCCTTGGCGAACATGATAACAAAATAAGTATGAATTTAATTAATTAAATCAAAGAGTCTTGATTTGGTCACTCAGATAAGCACCAAAGTACATATATTGTTTGATTTTGTTTTGTTTGCTACTGTATTGATTGTCTTAGATAAATTCTATCTATTCATAATTTAAGGTGGGGGGGGTTGCTTCTCCTTCTCCATCTTGTTGAAGTAAAGTCACACCTTTAATTTAGAGGTTTTACGTAGGAAATTCATTATAATCTTAGTCACTTTTTTGAAAAATTCACTCAACCACGATTAATAATGTTTATGCATTAAATCTATAAATGTTGACATTATTTCTGTCCTCCCCCTTTTGGGGGATGGGGTTGCAATTTGTTTTACTAGTTACATAGTATTAGCATTTGTTTATAGTAATGGAATATTGTTAATTTAGGGCAGAAACTAAGTAAAAATTGCATCCTTGCACCAAGAACATGTTCTTTAGTTGAAAATATGTCAGATGCTGCTGGATGTAGGAGAGGACAGGTAAGGATCATTTTATTTATATTAAAATTCCTGTCAGTTTTTTTTTTTTTTTTTTTGTTACATTTTTTAATTGTGATGCATGAACATTAGAGGTTGCAAACCTATTATTTTAATTAGTAATGTGAGTATGCCATTGTAAGCAGGATGGTGGACTCACACTGCATGATAAAAATCGCCTATCAGCTGAACACATCCACAAAAATCCATGCCGCAGTCTGTTAGTTGGAGATTGGAGATGTTACTCACTTGACCAATCAAGTTGGTAAATTTATATGATTAAATTTCAAGTTTTTTGGCATTATTAGTATCATGTGCATTGAACATGTTTTAGGCTGGAGGAAATGTATTTCGTTCCTCCCACTCTAGGACTAATAACTTAGCATTAGATGGAAGTAGTATATATTTGTTGCTTGTCTAGTTGGCTAAGTTAATTTCATCTTCACTTTCCAGCTTGCTACAGACTTGGAGTGTCACCATGACATAGATGCTTGTGAATGTATGCCCATACATAATCTCTTGATTTGCTTGCATCCTTATACTAGTTCACACTTCATCAATTTCCTGTTATGTACTCTCAAGGGTTGTTCAGACTACTATGACAGCACTATATGATTAAATTTACAATATTATTAATCTCCTATCAACAATTTTTTTATAAGTTTATGTACATGATCTTCTAAGTCTAATTTTTCTAGAATATTAAACTTATAAAAATGATTTACTCCAAGCAGAAAAATGCAGCTGTTTAACTCTGAGACTTCTGAAGTGAAAGGAGTTAGACAGGACTGCATCCTTTCACCAAATCTATTTAATATTTACAGTGAGACAGTGATGAAAAAGATTTAAAAACAAAATATAGGAATCAGTATCAATGGTATAAAATACAACAATGTTAAATATGCTGATGATACCATTCTAATTGCAGAAAACAGAAACAAATTAATCAAATTACTGCACCTACTAATTGAAGGAGGTAAAGATTTTGGCCTACATTTAAATGCAAAAAAGACCAAGTTTATGAAAATCTCAAAAGAAAATAGATCCAAGCCAGAAATATTCATAAACAATATAAAAATTGAGCATACAACAGAATACAAATATTTAACTACCTACTTTACTGCAGATGAAAAACAAGATAAAGAAATAAAAATAAGAACCATCATAGTTAAAGATGCCTTCTGGAAAAATAAAGATCTACTCAGAAGTTCTGTGGGTACAGAAACCAAGAAGAGAATTATAAGAACATTAGTTTGGCCAGTTTTCACATATGGAAGTGAGACCTGGGTTCAAGAAGAGATTAAGGCAACTGATAGTGGCCTTTGAAATATGGTGCTACAGAAGAGCCCTGAAAATCCTGTGGACAGAACATGACAAATGCAGAGGTACTACAGAAAATGGAAACACAAAAATCTTGATTGCAGGAAATGATCCAGAGAAAGATGAGACTAGTAGGATGTATTGAGGAATCAGCAGGACAGAAGGCATTAACAGCTTTAGAAGGAAAGATTATGGAAAGAGGATTAAGAGGTAAAAAAAGAAGGACATGGTTGATGATATAAGATCATGGACAGGATCATGTGACTATGCTGAAACAAAAAGAAGAGCTGCCAACAGAGAGGACCAGAAGGACATGGTACTGCACTGTCGCATTGAGGAAGCTACATGAAGAAGAAGAATCAATTTTTCCACCAAATTAATCTATTACTTGTCAGCACGCCGATATTGTCGTATCTAATGCTTCATTCTTTTAAGTCACTTCTAACTGAATCAACCCACCCATATCTTTCATGCAATCTTGGTATTAAACACCTGTTTTTCTAACCTTTCCTCTTTCATTTTGCTTTAGTGCAGAGCTAACTAAGCCAATATCACCTTAATTAGCTCTCTCACACATTCTTGAAAATGCTAACAATGTCAAGTTCCTATCTAATACAGTAAATTCTCTTTTTACATGTCTTATTTTTTACACAGTTTAGAAAACAAAATAAATTCTATTTCTACACTGCATATTTGATTTAATATTCAAATGGCGCTTATTTTTAAAATTTCTGTTTGAATTCAGTTCTGTTAAAAAGGGTATTTCCATTGTAATTATCATTTCCTAGTACAGTACATATGTACTTAAACTTGAATTTTGGAGAACCCCCTCAATATTTTAAATATCTGGGATTACTCTACAGAATGTAGAGTAATGGGATTATAAATGAAAAGTGTTGGTGGCTTTAAAGCAGCTAAGGATCGTGTGACTTTATTATTTTGCAGCAATGCTTCAGGAGATCGTACATTAAAACCATTACATGTTAATTGATCCCTAATACCGCAGGCAATGAAAGGTGTGGATTTGGACACGTTACCAGTGCACTGGAAGTCAAATAAAAAAAGTTGGGTTACAAAAGAAATTTTTAATGAATGGTTCCGTCAATGTTTTGTTCCAGAAGTTAAACACTATTTAATGGAAAAAAATCTGGACTTTAAAGTTTTATAGATTATAGACAATGCGCCTGTCCATCCTGTTTTGGAACACCTGAATGTGGAATTTTGTTTTCTGCCACCTAATACAACATCCTTACTACAACCACTAGATCAGGGTATGATCGCTACCTTCAAAACTTACTACATAAGAAGAACATTCCAATACATTTTGGATAAACTAGATAAGGATAATTTACTGACAGTTATTGATGTGAGGAAGAAATTTCTATTTTGGATTGCATCAAACTTGCTAAGTTGGCGTTATCGGAATTGAAACCATCAACTTAAAATGTATGCTGGAAAGCTACTTGGCCAGAATGTGTGAAAAAGTAAAACCCTGTACTTTTGCATACAACTGAATATCCCAATATCATCAGATTGGCACATGCAGTTGGTGGAGAAGGATTTGATGATTTTTCATATGCAGATATTGAAGATTTGATGGTTGACAAGGCTCTTAGTGATGACGAAATAATAGAAGCTGTCCTTGAGAATCTCGACGAAAAAGAAAAAAGGGATGATGATGAAGAAATTCTACTCACTACAGGATTAATTAACAAAAGGCTTCAAATGGCTAGTAAAATTGCAAAGTCATTTTCTTACACGATTCAAATACTGAACGAGCTGAACAGTTTAAATGTGAACTGAAGAATGTATGGTATGATATGAAGAATTATACAAGGATCTTGTCAAAACAGGATTTCAACAATTAATTACAGAGTTCGTGGTAAAAAAAAAAAAAAAAAATCGACCTTCAGAATTATTGGAAATTAGTGCTAATTTAGTTCCTTTAACTGAAGAAAACATTTCGGCAATGCAGTATGATTTATTAGTGACACACTATTTTCTTTAAAAGATGCATATATATATATATATGTGTGTGTGTGTGTGTGTTTTGTTTGAAACTTATTGCTCATATAGGGTTTTCACATTTAGAACCATTATTCTATTTTATCTTATGCACTGTATTCTTTTTTACATGGTTTTCATTTACACAATTTTTTCTGGAACCAGTCTACCGTGTAAATGAAGAATTGGGTGCATTGTCATGTTTAATATGATTCTGCCATTGGTAATATCTGACCACTCCCATAATTTTCTCAGAACTCTTATATCTCGCCCATATATAATATTGTTATTATTATATATAGGCACCTCCAAGGAGACCATAGATTCATCCCAAGAAGTCCACTAACATCAACATTAGCTATCAATCAATACCTGTCACACAATACATGCATATTTTGCTTTGAACTTGTTTATGACAAAAGCACTCACAACTGACAGGCAATCCAGTACTCATTCACCACTCTCCAAGCAAAAAGTCTAGCCCTCATATCCTTGGTGACTACATTCTTGCTTAATTTCCAGGAATGACCCCCTAGTTTTGCCCACACTACTCATGTACTGAAAAATTTCCTCTCTATCAATCCCCATCCACCTATCAACTACTGTCTTTGAAACTCAGAAATCTTAAGTCTCTCTCTCATTAAATTATTGACACACCCTAAAGGAGTGTACAGGATATGCGAGTGCTATATGAAAAACTTCACATCACCACTAACTTCCTATCTACAATTTTCCTCCAAATCAATTTCTTACCTGTAGCATTATCACATGTTATATTTCCGTCTTCTAAGGCATTTTTTACTGTATCAATCCATCTACCGTATTTTCCGGTGTATAAGACTCACTTTTTTACCTTAAAAATTCATCTTAAAAATGGGGTGCATCTTATATAATGAAGGTAAAGATTGTTTCCTCTTTTCAAAGTCATATGCACTCCCTTTTATGTTCCAAGATCTTTGTAGGCGGTTAATGGTGCAATCAAATTGATGTGTGACCTTCACGTGACTTCTAGCGCATCATGGGCTAAGAACGGAGAATCCCTATTCAAGTTTCATAATATCTTATCCGAGTAATCAGTTACCGATGTTTATCAGTATTGAGTTGACGTGTTGAGATATTTTGTGTTCAGTTTGATATTTCCCCGTAGATTTTAGTGATGGAAAAAAACAGGAGACATTCATATTCTTCACGTTACAAATTGGGTTGTAAAATATGCGGAAGAACACGGGAATAGGGAAGCTGAAAGACATTTTGGACCTCCGCGTACAGAAAAAATGATTAGAACGATTAGAAGGTTTTTTCCTGAAAATTGTATTAAATTTCTTGGATGCATCTTATACACCGGAAAATACGGTATATCTCGATCTTCTTCTAGGTCTTTTTCCTGCAAACCTGGCAGAGAACACTTGTTTTGCTAATCTTTCCTTTCCCATTCTGTTTAAGTGACCTTACCGCTTGTTCTTTCCTAATATCCTCATTTTTAATGTAATATTACCACTAATACACCCCTAATCTTTCTCAGGACTCTCATATCTGTGGTCTCTAGTCTTTGGACAAGTATTTCATTTCTGACCCAGCTCTCAAATCCATAAGTTAAAATTGGCTTAAACACTGTGTTGTATACAGCTAATTTAGTGTTTTGACTAATTTCTCTTTTATTCCATATAAATTTATTCAGTTGACTTCCTACCATACTGGCTTTGTTGAGTCTGTTGTCCATTTCCAAATTTAATTTGCAGTCTTCACTAAAAATTGTGCCTAAATAGCTGAAATGTGTTACTTGTTCTATAGGTTCTCCATTCACAATGCACTTGATATTTTCAGTGCTTTTGCCTACTTTCATTGTCTTTAGCTTGTTATTGCTAACCTTCATACCATATCTATAACAACAGTTATTCAATTTAGTCAGGGAATCTTGCAGATTTATTTAGAAGTATAACATCATCTGAATAAAGTAAAGAGCTGAGATTAACTTTTTCAATTTTGATATCAGATTTAATACCACTTTCCTTCATAATGTGATCCATATAGATAACAAATAACAGAGGGGGGATAATGTACTAAGTATTGCTATCAAGCAATACATATGGTATCATACACCGTACAACTCTAGTGTTTTGGTAGCTTTTCTCATACCTTGTCATATGCCTTTTCCAGATCTACAAAACTTAAATACAGATCTTTGTTATATCCTGTGACTCCTCAACTATTTGCCATAAAGTGAAAATCTGATCCTGACATCCTCTATTTGGCCTTAATCCAGCTTGTTCTTCACCAAGCTTCTCTTCCACAATCATTCTCAACCGTTTCTCAAGTATATTGGCATAAATCTTACCAGGAACACTCAGTAGAGAAATACCTCTGTAATTCACACATTTTCAGTTTTATTTACCTTTTTTGTATATGGGTAATAGGAGCTCTACTCCAATCATCTCGAATTCGTCCCTCTGTCCAGACCTTCTGAACTATGCAGTGCAGCCACTGTAAGACTTTTATACCTCATACTTGAGCATTTCCAGTCGAATGTCATCTACTCCAGCTGCCTTTCCATATTTCATGCTTTTGATGGCTTTTTCTACTTCAAGTATGGATATGTATTTCTGAGTGCATGTCTGTTGAGTGTTCTTTACCACTGTGCTGTCATCGCTGCTTGTTTCATTTAGCAATTTTTTGAAGTAATTACTGCATACATTAAGGATATCTTTATCTCCAGTTTTCATATCACCTTAATCATCTATAATTTTCTTTTACAGCACTCTTTCCTCCATTTCTGGACTTTTTCAACAGCCTCCAGAATATTTTGCCACTTTTCTGATATTTATTTTCTATGTTCTTGCCAAAGTCTTCTCATGACTTTTGTTTAGTTAGTTTTACACAGTATTTAGCTTTCTTACATTCATCTCTGTATTCTCTAAGAGCACAAACTGCCTTATTTGCCAGGAACTTTTGATATGCTTTCTTCTTTTCCTTCACTGCCTCCTGTGTCTACCATGGAGTTCTGATTTTTCTATCCTTGCAGACAATCTCACTACATGCCTTTCTGGCTGAATCTCCAAGGTTTGGTTCCTGTTCTCAAACTCTTTCATTTTTACTTGAATAATGTTTGTGTATTTTAGTCTACAGTTCACATCTGGCATGAATCTGAGAGCTGCTCAACTTTTATTTGCTTTAAAACTTTCTTATGTGTTTTTCTTTTCAATATGAAATTCAATTTTATCCTGCTCAAAAGTGAATGGTGATCACTTCCTATTTCAAATCCTCTGTACACTCTAGTGTCCTGCACCAGTGAGATAACATCACTATCAACAATAACATAGTCAATGAGACTTTTCTTATTCCTTGCCTTTTCTCTCGATGGGAATTTGTGCACATTTTTATGTTGGAACATGGTGTTAATAATAACCAGTCCATGTCCTGAGCAGAAATCGAATAGGTATTTGTCATTATTATTAGCCTTGCTCTTTTCTCCATATTTTCCCAAAATATTTTTGTATGTCTGCCAATCATTTCCTACTCTGTTATTTAGATCCCCAGCAAGGACCAACTTTTCTGTTTTCATCATGTCAGTTGCTTTCTCTAAATCCTCAAAAATTCCACCACTTCTACCTTAGTAGAACCTTCTGTGGGATCACGGGCACAAATAAGTCTCATTGTCCAGTTCCCCATTCTGATATTTGCTCACATCACTCTACTTGAGACTGCCTGCAATTTAAAAAGATTAACCTCGTATTTAGTGTTGAATACAATGGCTACTCCTTCTTCCCCTTGATTGTCATTGTCTGAATAGATGTCACCAATTTTTGTCTTTTGTTTCAGTCACCCCTATTATGTTGATCTGGTACTTATCCAATTCTTCAGCTAGCTCTGTTTCTTTGCCATTCGGGTTTCTTATGTGGATAGTATCGATCTTGAACTTGATGTTGAGTTGGGATGTGTTCCAGTAGTTGACTTTTTGCTGTTCGCCCTGGTTCTGTGGCGAAAACAATGGGAGCCTTGTTTCACCGGGCAGCGCCCCATCTGGCATGAAATTCTGTCATGTTGTACCGTCATTTTATATTGTGGTTTAAGGCAATAAGAATACAGTTTGGTCAGCTAAATCCCAGATTGCTAGCCCATCCTCATTCGTTCAGTATCCTGATAGATACCTAACAGGGTGCACCATGAGCAGGTGGGGGATTGGACATTAGGTCAGACGCTCTGGTCGGTTCTCCGCATTCCTTTAAAGATTATGTGGAAGTCTCCTCTCAGTTATACAACTTTGACCCTTAAGCTCTCTCTCTTTTCAAATATGGATCATCCTGGTAAATTGTCTGCAGATCCATTCCACATCTCCAAGAAATCCAGATGAGTAGAACTGTGCAAAGTAGTCCAGATAGGACCTTATCGAAGCCTTTATAGATAGCTATAAAACTGTGCTTATTGTACTATACTTGTCAGGGTGTTCTTGACAGGTAATCCTATGAGCTCTGTGCAACAAAGCGGAAAGCCAAAAGTAACAAAATCCTAGCATGTTCGTTTTCTATTCAGGCAAGCATTGCTTTTAATATGATAAGCTACAATATCTGGTTGTCATTTTATTAAATGGTAAGAGTTCAACAGAACTAGCACATGCCAAAAATAGTATTTTTTTAAACAGAGTGAAAGATAGCATACCTGCCTCAGAATTGTTTGAATTAACGTGTTTTTATAAGCTATGTATCATTATGGTGCAGTTTATGGCAGCAGAGTATAAAAAAAATCGATAAGACACCATTGTTCAAGAATTCATTTTATGGGACTTAACGAGATGCATTATGTGTATGATGTATTCACTTTCAAAAGTGTGAGGTCTGTGGGTAACAAAAAGAAAGAAAATGCTTCAGAAATATTCATGTCAAAAGCAAGATAGATGGTGAATGTTTATAGAAAAAAGACAGAAAAATATGATTCTTGGAGAATGAGAGGAATGCAGGAATGAGTGAAGGTGAATGAAATGTAAATGACGAAATTGGAAGAAGGATAACATGAAAGAAGTGATGGTAAAGGGGGGTATATATAAAGAGAGAGATGGAGGGGGCAGACTTTAATGAGAGAATTAGTGCTTACACTGCCTTTCACAAGACAAAAGATGATCTACAGCCACTAGAGAAAGATCTGGATTCAGCAGAGAAGAGAAAGAAAGGAGAGCTGACAGAGAAGAGTAAGAGAGAGTATTAACAAACAAAAAGAGATAGAGTGAGGAGACAGTATTGTATAGTGATTCCATGAGTGAATTAATGAGTACATGATCAAATTTTGTTTTGCTGATGCAAAAACTTCATGTTGGTGATGCTGTTGGAATGTAAAGAGAGAGAGAAAATGAAAAAAGTTTATGATTTTACCTGAATGGATGGATGATTTAAAAGTTGAAAAATAATGTGAGAGGATATGAAAAAGTTATTCAAAGTAGAAGAGGGGGGGGGGTAAAATTTTGTAAGTACAGTCATACCCTGACTTACGTGAATCCAGAGTTATGCGGTTTCTTATATGTACATATTTCCGTCACGCCTCACCACTAGTCGTATCTTTCCGGCGCCAGCCGCATTCACCAGTGTCGCACATGCTGTGAACAAGCACTGATGTGTTTCGTGTGGTCTCCATTCATGCACGATTTTTATAGTCTACAAACCTTGCGATTGTTTAATGTTATGTTCTTGATAAAAATTTTATCACATAAAAAATAATAATGTCGTCCAAAGGAAGCAAGTCCGATTCTTCTACAGCTAGCAAGAAAAGAAACTCATTGACTTTGGAAACAAAACTCAACATTATTAAGGATTTTGAAGGCGGAATAAAAATTTGTGAGCTAGTAAAGAAGTTCGATCTACAGGAATCCACAGTAAGAACAATCATAAAAGAAAGATTTACAGATTTTGGAGGACATAGATTCTAATGAGGAAAGAATTGTAGCTAGCCACAAGGTAAGGAATAAAAAATCATTTGCTTGCTATGAAGAAATTTTGCATGACAAGAAAAAGACATTATGCCGTCAGACGAATCTATTAGATTTTATGAAGCCATTGACATCAAAATAACTTTCTTTTTTTTTATGTACGAAAAACTACAATTATGATTATATTTCTTAAAAAATATAGGTATTTTTGTAAACCTTTGGTCACAATTAACTAATATTTTATATGTTTGTATATATAAATTACATACAAAATTATACCCCGAGTTATGCGAATTCAACTTACGCGCTTTTTGTTGGTCCCACCTACCGCGTAACTTCGGGGTATGACTGTATTTCCAAGAAGGTATGGTACTAGTGAATAGAAGAGCCATAAGTCATAAGTACAAATGATTTAATGCATAGGAGGAATGGTGTTCTGTTTTTAGATGTATGGAGTGAAGTTGATGGATAAAAGGACTTATATATGATTGGTTGCACTTTAATGGATTTTAGATTAGGCCTCCAGAGAAAGTGTTGTTCAAAGAGAGAATGGAAGTGCAAAATCGGAAAAATTAAGGTTCTTTGGTGGTGGTGTGGGGGTTGGTAAGTAAACATGTTTGCAGGTATCCGTGAGATGAGAATGAGAAAGATCTTGCTTCTCTGGGTACGAAATATATCAAACATTTAACATTATGCATTAATTATGTATTAACAAAATAATTAATTTTATCATATGTATTTCATATGGTATAATACACTTCATAATGAGAGTAAAAAAATAAAAACTGCAGTGCTTGATTTTAATAAGCAAATTAATAGAAAGAGTAACACAGAAAATTTGAAGGGGGGGGGGCATTAGTGAGCACACACCACTACAGCACACCATTCACCCACTTTCTCCTTGATTCAGTCATCATCATCAATTCCCTGATATATACCCCCAAGGGGTGTTCAGGCTACTTGACAGCATTATATGATTAAGTTTACATTATTATTAATCTCCTATCAACAATTTTCCTCCAATTTGTCTATTCCTTGTCAGCACTCCACTATTGTTGTATCTAACATTTCATTCTTCTAAGACACTTTTGACTGAATCAGTCCTACTAGATCCTGGTGTTTTTCCTGCCATCCTGGAAAAGAACACTTGTTTTGCTAATCTTTCTTTTCCCATTCTGCTTAAGTTACCATATGACCTTAGATTAGCCCTGTTCACGTTCTTGAATGCATACAATATCAGGTTTCTTCTTAATGTCTTCATTTTTATTATGATTCTGCCATTGTTGCCATCTGTTCAAATCCTTAATTTTGCTCAAAATTCTTATATATGTGGTCTCTAGTCTTTGATCAAGTGCTTTATTTGTGTCCTAACTCTCAGATCCATAACTTAAAACTGGTTTCAACACTTTCTTGTATACTGCTAGTTTGGTGTTTTGGCTAATTTCTCTCTTATTTCATATAAATTTATTCATCTGTTCTCCCACCATACCAGGTTTGCTTATTCTGTTGTCTATTTCCATATTTAACTTCCCTTCTACACTAAAATCTGTGTCTAAATAGTTTAAATATTTTACTTGTTCTATAGGCTCTTCATTCAGAATGTAGCTGAAGTTTTCTATGTTACTGCTTATTTTCATAGGTTTAGTCTTTATTGTTAATTTTCATGCCAAATTTGTTACAGTTGTTGTTCAATTTAGTTAGAGAATCCTGGATGCAACCTAAGCTTTTGTACTCCTAAGTTTTCACCAGATGTGCTTAGAAGAACAACATCATTATCATCTGCATAAAAGCAAACAGCTAAATTTGATATCTCTGATTCTAATATAAGGTTTAATTCTTTCATAATGTGCATCCTTGTCTTACACCTGATTTTACATGAAACCATCTTCCTGTGTTTCCTTTAATTTTAACTGCTGGCTTAATTTAAATATAGACTGTGTATTGCTCTATATAATGTTACACTTACCCTTATATAATTGTGTTTTGAAAAGCTTTTTTCTCTGGGCACCTTGTTGTATGCCTTTTCCAGATCTATACAAAACTTAAGCACAGATCCTTGTTATATTCCCATGATTGGGCCTGAAGCCAGCTATCAGTTCTTTTGTATATGTTAATTTGCATTAAAACTATAAATGTATGTTTTATTATTAATCTTATTCTACTAGATAGGATACCTTATTTTAGTAAGCAGATCAAATATACTTTGAACTAACAAAGCAAGGGGAATACAATTCTCAACCTGTTAGAAAGTTTATCTCATTATTCATGAAAAGAATTTGAAAGTTGCTTACAGTTTTATCAAACTTAGACTGGACATCTGTGCACTATAACTTTTTTGACTGCTTATGATTAGCTATTATTGCTGAACCTGTATTATGTTGTTTCACGCTGGGTGGGTGGACTGGTGAATTCAAGCTTTTGAAGTTTACATGTAAATCAGTTGTCCTTGCATTTGGTTCACTTATATTTATTATACTTGTAGAAACAAGACTTCACCAAATTGCAGTTAACACCATCACTTTTACATTACCCTAACATCGTGTTTTGCAAAATGCTCACACTTTTACATGTCATTCACAGAACACTATTATAACAAACTGAAAAGTCCTGATCATAGGCTTATCTAAAAGAAATTATTCCTATAGTCCCTAAGAGTTTGCTATGGACAGTTGACTGCACTTGCTTGTACACGCTTGCTTACACCAAAGGCTTTTTTTTTTTGTCACCTCTTTTCTGCTACCAAAATGCGGTTCTGTCTTATTTCTCATAAAAAAGGTTTCACTTTTCTTCCTTGTATCTTTGATAACATCCAAATCTCCACAGAAAATTATATTTATCTTCTTAGGCTGACTTACATCTCTGTCCTTTTCTGTTCCATCACACTCGTGATTTCTTTCTTCAGCCTCCAAAAAATTAGGTATTATCCATTTCTGCTCAAGATACTATATGTCATCTGTATACCTGCTAAAACTATATAAATCACAAATTGCCCAACCTTAGAATCAGGGGTTGAAATAAAGAATAAATCCTTTTTGATCCTCGCACAATTATTCCACTCTGGAATAATTGTGCGAGGAAATTTTTTTTACAATTTATTTTTTTATAAATATAATTTTTTTTTACAATTTTTTTTATAAATATATTTCTATCCTACCGAACAAGTGATGTTTAGGTTTTAGTACTAACTTCCAATCAACAATTTCTCTCCAAATTAATCTGTTATCTGTCAAGATTCCAATATTATCAGATCTTATATTACTGTCTTTTAAGGGGCAATCAAGGTGCCCTACCAGGGATATCAAGCCACAGTACTAGTTAATGGGGACAAAACAGACAGTTTTCCCATCACCACAGGAGACCTACAGGGAGATACTCTGGCCCCATATCTATTCATCATAGTGATTTATTATATTTTTAAATTGATTCAAGTTAAATCTGGAATCCTCATCAAAGACCCATATATACAGATGCACCTTGAAGACGTGAGCTTTGCAGATGATTTAGTCTTCATTGACTCCAGCATTACAGATGCCCAAAACCACTTCAACAGCCTTAGGAGAACTGCAGAAATATTTGGACTAAAAATAAACTCCCAAAAAACAAAGATATTAAAAAAATCAGATAGATGGGCACATCTATATAAATCAAAATGATCACCTTCATGAAGTAGAGGACTTGTATACCTAGGATCACACATCTCAGATTCCTTAACAGACATTAAGACAAGAAAACAGAAAGCAATCCAGTTCCACAGAAGTCTTAAAGTATGGAAGTCAAGCCTCATCTCAAAGGAGACAAAGATTCGTCTTTACAAGTGCACCAGCCAGTCTATCTTTCTGTATGGCTCCCAGACCTGGAACATCTCAACAAAAGCAGCAACCAGTATTATAAATAGCTTTGGAACTACTTGTCTAAGAAATATCCTGAAATACTCCTGGCAAAACCACATTCTCAACTCTACTATATTAGATGAAACTCAACAAGATCCTCTAGTCAGCACTGTTCAAAGAAACCAAATAAAATGGCTTGGCCACCAACTCAGACATCCACCCTCTGCACTTTTTGATGCTCTTGTCCTCTACACCCCTACAGATGGAAAAAGAAGAAGAAAAAAAAAGGCAGACCCCATACTCAATGTTGGAAATACATCAGCAATATTCTCCCCATTTCCCCCCAACTCTCTGCATCAGAGATCTGTCAATTAGCATATGACAGAGAAGCCTGGTTTTCTTTCACATCATAAAAACCTCCAAGTCCTATCTTAGTGCACACAGACTGCATATTTGTTTTGATTGGTTTCCCTATTTATAATTGTAAAATTATAAATAAACAAATGATGATGGAGGTGCTTTTTACTGTATCAATCCATCTACCTACATCTTGGTCTTCCTCTGGGTCTCTTCCTTGCCAACCTAGCAAAGAACACTTGTTTTGTTAATCTTTCCTCTACCACCTCAGATATTCTACTAACACATTCCTGAATTCTAACAATGACAAGTACTTTCTTAATACATTAATTTTTAATGAGATACTGCCATTGATGCCATCTGCCCACTCTACTAACTTTTTTCAGAACTCTCATATCAGGTCTCCAGTCTTTGATCAAGTGTTTTATTTCTAACCCAGCTCTCAGATCCATAAATTAAAATTGGTTTGAACATCATCTTGTATACAGCTAATTTAGTGTTTTGACTAATTTCTCTTTTATTCCATATAATTTTTTTTATTCAGTTGACTTCCTACCATACTGGCTTTGTTTATTCTGTTGTCTATTTCTATATTTAATTTACCATCTTCACTAAAAATTGTGAATAAATAGCTGAAATGTTTTACTTGTTCTATAAGTTCACCATTCAGGATATAGTTGTTGTTTGCAATGTTTCTGCCTATTTTCATTGTTTTTGTATTTTTATTGCTGATTTTCATACCAAATTTATACATACTATACACACACACACACACACACACACACACACACACACACACACACACACACACACACACACACACATATATATATATGTTTATTAAAATTCATGACAACAGACACTCACACACCACTTATATTTTCTCTATAAATAAAACTTTTCCCTTAATTTCATTTTGTATTTCGTTAAACTGAAGTTATCAATATCCTTTTCCTTGTTAATAGTAACGATACGAGGGGGTACCCCAAAATAACAAGAATCTGAACTTGGCACACATGCATTTTCTAGTTACAGGTGAGGCCACCAGGTATCGTGAGTGTTTAATTTTCCATGCCAGTCTGGCAAGCATCATCCTTTTGTGTGAACTGATTTCTTTGTTCTGGCTGCTTTTTTGTTAATGCTTACGAGCAAGTTGGTGATTTTGTGATGGCTGACTGCAAGGAACAGAATGTGTGTGAAATTTTGTTTTCTTTTGGGTAAAACTGCAGCTGAAACTATTGTTGTGATTCAGTAAGCCTTTAAGAAAACATGCAGTCTATGAGTAGTTTTCCCATTTCAAAAATAGGGACACATCAGTTGAAGACCAACCATGATCTGGCTGACTTTCAACAAATAGAAATAATAAAACACCAAAAACCTTTGCCAGGCAATTAATGAAGATCATCAAAAGACCATTGAGCAAGTTTCTGAAGAGATGAATTTGTCATGAAGTTTGTGCCAGCAAATTTTAGCAGAAGATTTGCAAATGAAACTTGGGTCTGCTGAATTTGTGTTGCTCACAGAAGATTTAAAAAAAAAAAAAAAATCTTGTGAATCTGTTGCCATGATTTGAAGGAGCAGGTTCTTAATGACCAGAACTTTCAAAAGTTGTGACTGGGGATGAGTCCTGGTGCTATGGTTATGCTCCAGAAACAAAACTAGCATCAAGCCAATGAAAATATGTAAATTCACCGATACCCAAAAAAGTCACGTCAAGTTCGATCAGACGTGAAGATGATGGTGGTTTTTTATTTTTTATGTGAATGGAATTGTACACAAGGAATTTGTTCTTCCTTGACAACAGACAGTGAACCAACATTTTTATCTCAATGTTTTGAGAAGCCTGCATGATAGTGCGTGATGAAAATGGCTAGAAATGTGAAGTTTGTGCCAAGATTTTGTAACCAAGATTGGTTGTTGCACCACAACAATGCCCCAGCCTACACAGCCTTGTCTGTCCAACAGTTCTTGACAAAAAAAAAAAAAAAAAAAACATACCAGTTGCTCCCTACTTGCCCCCTCTCTCTCTCTCCATGTGACTTTTTTTTTTTATTCCCACGAATAAAGAAAACCATGAAAGAGCAGTGATTCACTGATGTGGACACAGTGAAAGAAAAGTCGCTGGAGGCTATGAACAATATTCCAGTTGAACAGTTCTAGAACTGTTTCCATTAGTAGAAAAAAATGTTGGGACAAGTGCATTAACTCACATAGAAAGTACTTTGAAGGAGACTAGAATATGGTATTATAAACAAACTTGAATGCATTTTTTTTTTTTAAAAGTAATTCCAGTTATTTTTGTGGTACCCCCTTGTAAATAAAGAAATACTACATGGAAATAGTGGTTATTAAAGAACCAACATTATTTCAAAGCTGAAAGTATGTAGAATCTATGAAAGTTTTGTAATTTTGATCTGAGCCTTATGAGAATACAATCCTTGACATCAGACCCTAGCTTACACTACTTATATTATCAAATGCACTAATAAAAGGTGAGTATTGATGCTTGGGCAGCAGTTATGTTCATGTAAGAAGTGCAAGCAAATTTTTTATTTTTATGGTGCAAAGACATCAAAGTCATGCTGCACCAGGTTACACATGTTACAGCAGTACATATGGTAAATAGTTAATAGAACAGTCACAAACATCCATGACCCTGGCAGTGTTTGACACTAACCACTTGGCCAACCAGGCTGGCCAAGCAAACTAGGGCAACTCTAATGCCTTGTATTGTATTCTCATACGCTCTCAGGTCAAATTTATGAAACTTTCATAGTTTCTACATGGCTTTGAAATAATGTTGGATCTTTAATATCCACTATTTCTATAAATTTTGTTGCTGAAATGATATATGTTTTCATTATTAAATGGAGCATTATTTTCTGGGAGTGAAATTTTTTGCTCTGACATGGAAGTAATATATCTTCAAAGGAACAAGTAAATTGTTCCGATACAGATAGCTATCAGGATAGGTGAAACGTTCATGATAAAAAATAAAAAAAATCTAACTATGGATGGAAGCAGTGAATGAAGATTCAGAGGCAAGTGATCAAGCTGGTGAGTAGTCTGTGGAATGTTCCCTATGAAGATAGATTGAAAGTGTGTGGATTTCATAGGAGAAAAAAGAGGAGATATGGTAGAAAAATTTAAGTTGCTTAAAGGATTTTATAGGATTGATGCAGGGGATATGTTTGAGCACTTGGCTGGAGAGACCAGAACATGGGATCATTCCTGGAAGTTGAATAAAGGTGTGGTTAGTAGGAGTGTGAGGACTAGATCTTTTGCTAGGAGAGTAGTGAATGAGTGGAATGGATTGCCAGAGTCAGTTGTGAGTGCTCTGTCTGTTAATGAGTTCAAGGAGAGGTATGATAGATTGGGTCTCTTGCGATGAGTCTTCAGACTCCATAGAGGTGCCCTTACAATAATAACGATTATTATTATTATTCATTTGTGCAATTAGAAAAAAAAATAAGTTCCTTTTGAATTGTTCTGAGAGGAACATTTTATTGTAGTTCAAAACCATTTCCATCCTACTTAAGATATTGTTCACTATATGGGGTTGTACACTAAAAACTTTCCTAAAAGAAGAATAATAGTCCAGTTAATTCTCTCTCTCTCACATACACAGAAATACACTTTTTTTCTCGCATACATTCTGTTTCTGCCTTACGTTCTTCATTCTTATCATTCTTCCACTAAGACTTTAAGACCATGAACAGCTGCTGGTCCATTGACTAACCAGATTCAAACATACTGAACCTTTCTTTCATTCCATTTTCCTCTTATCCAAAGACTACAGTCCCCCAAGCTGTTCAAGAAAAACATTAACAGGTCCTTATCTCTTGCCATATTGTGCTTAAGCATAACTAGCTTTTAAACAGCATGTGTTCTAACTTATTTAAGTTAAGGGATATTACATCCCATATTGTTTCTTAGCCGAATAAGAAACTCGAAGAGTTTCATGCCGAATATAAACTATATAAAGTTCGGTGATTCCAAGCGTAAGCAAATACCTGGATAATGCAGCACCTGACCCATTTGGTAGTGCAAAGTGAGGCAACTCATAGTAAGGGTGGAGCAAGCTCCGATCACTATTCTTGGTATTTACCCATAATGTGAACTTAGATCCTAGGAGCTGTACACCTTCTTGGCAGTTCTCATATTAGGGATGTAAGTTCTGTTCACTACAAACTTGGTATTAACTAAGTCTACCTACTCGCTGATGAGACCTCAATAAAGGTTGAAACTGGTTTGGGTAGTGACCTTCTCTCATAATGTAGAACAGTAATACAGCTCCTAGGAGCTAAGTTCACATTATGGGTAAATACCAAGAATAGTGATCGGAGCTTGCTCCACCCTTACTATGAGTTGCCTCAGTTTGCACTACCAAATGGGTCGGATGCTGCACTATCCAGGTATTTGCTTATGCTTGGAATCGCCAAACTATATGGGATGTAATAACCCTTAAATTAAATAAGTTCATGTCGCCGAATTGAAGCCTTTGGCTCTTCATATAATTAGTAATGTGTTCTAACTTTTTGCTCTGCTGGCAAGACAGCATGCAGATAGTCTGCATGCTATCTTGCCAGCATTTTACTGGAACATGATAGTAATATAGAGCCTTCATAACTCATTTGGTATAGGCAAAGTTCTTTGGCTGGAAAGTTCTTGGCTCCAATCTCATCAAGGATGCTAATAAACATTTTCATCTTTTTAGCCTTTATACAGAGGTGGTTTTTTTTCTCCCCCCCCCTCTCTCTCTCCAGGAATTCGGGTTTTCGTTCCACAGACAAGAAAATACTTATCTGGCAACGAAGACAATAGGAAACTGTCTTGTTCTCTTGTTATTATTTCGTAGTAAAGTAGCATTGCCACCCATCAACCAGTATGCTAAGGAGAGAAAAATAATAGTAATATACTATCATTTATTTAATGTGCAGATAAAATAAGAAATAAAACTGAAAGCTGATGGGATGGGGTGGGGGGGCATAGAAGTTAGGATATAATTTTGTTACTGATTTTTTTAAATATTAGCTTGACAATAATTTTTATATTCTTATAGATAAAGTTTTCCATTATGCATCCTGGGACTCATGTCTGGGCACACACAGGTCCTACCAATTGCCGATTGAGAACCCACTTAGGTCTTGTAGTTCCAAATAATGTGTACATCAGAGTGGCAAATGAAACTAGGTAAGAAACCACTGTTATAATCAGAATATTAATGATAACAAGCCTTAAAAAAAAAAAAACCTAATATTGATAACCATTACCATGTTTGGTCATGGCTCAGTGATTAATATTCTTTAACTAAACTATAAAAATAGCGAACCAAAGTAAGGTTAAGTACTGCAAAAAAAAACGGAAGCTTCTAAATAGCTAGACCACATACCTTTACTATAAGATAATGTATATGATAATAATCTATAATCTATAAGATAATAATATATGCATGAGGTGACAAGGAACTGACGTGAGAACAGATGTTGATGAATTGGAGGTACTTAAGATATTGCAGAATCTGACTGCAAAGACAGCTGTAGGATTAGATAGGATATCGGCTCACATTTTAAGAGAATGTGCAATAGAACTGGGGATGTCCTTGACTAGGTTGTTTAAGTCAAGTCTCAGCTCTGGCTTACATTAGGATGCAGCTTGAAGCAGTACCATGGCATAAAGATCCGCAAGGGAAGGATGTTCACAGTACATGGGGATAATCTAGGGCTATCTGGAGGAAGTAATATCACACTGTATACCCAAGGTCAGCAAAGTAAATTGGGTCGGAGTTAGATGAGTAGTATCATTAAGCATGAGCTCCAAAAATGAGAATGTTGTGGAGAGTATATTAAGGAGAAAGATGGCCAGCTAACTCATGGACAATACAAGGATCAGGCAAGAAAGGTGACCAAGCATGGTAAGGAAGACAAAATCAGATTATGGGAAGAAATTAGCCCAGCAGGCGACAATCCCAAAGAGTTTTTTAATTATGTGGCAAGTAGGAGGAAGGATAACTTTAATAAGTGCAGATGGTCGAGAGGTAGCAGAAGCAGACAAAATTGTTCAGCTGCTGTGTGACTATTTGCAAGAGTATATCATCCAAGTGAAGATGTCATTATGGCAGAGGTGATAGGATCTAATGTGAGAACAGAGGTTGATGAATTAGAGATACTTAGGATATTGTAGAATTTTTATGCAGCTGTCAAATTAGATGGGATATCGACTTGCATTTTAAGAGAATGTGCAGCAAAACTAGGCATGCCCTTGACTAGGCTGTTTAATTTAAGTCTCAGCTTAGCAAAGTTCCAAGAGAGTAGGAGGAGGGCAAAATAATTCCTTTGCATGAAGGAGAATCTACGTCTGTAGTAGCAAATTATAGACCAAGCAGTATTTCAGGAGCAGTTCTAAAAGTACTGGAAAAGTTGGTCAAAAAGAGAATTCAGGAATGAGTGGATAATATCATAATATTTTATTATATATATATATACACACACACACATATATATATATATATATATATAGCTAGATAGATAGATATAGGTAATTATATATATTATATAATGGTATAATGAGTGGATATGATACTCTTTTAGCATTTTATTATTTCTGCTCTATACTGAAGTAAACGTAATGCTTGAAATATATGGTTTGATAGAAAACATTCAAAAGAAATCAGGAATCAAAACAACACCCAAAGCCATATTAATCTTTGACTTTGGTTATGCATTTTTTACTAAATAATTTAAGGAAATTACAAAACTAGGATATACATTAAAATAAATTTTAATATACTTCAGTATTTCGGCAACGTCACATTGCCATTTTCAAGAAACTTAAGAACAAGACACGTGCATGCAGGCACAACAAACAGTAAGTGAGGAAGAAGCAGGAAGCTATTATTTCTCTTAAAGTCCTGACGGTGTCCCCTAGCGGGCAATGTTGGTATTCTTGGGCATTTGGGCTGAAGGTCTTCTGATGTAGGTTTCCCGAATTTGAGGCAGTCTCATGCAGCCAAATTCATTGAGGTTTCAATTGTTTCTTAGGGCTGAAGCTGATTCCATGAAAAGTCTTTCATATTTGTATTTACTACGGTGTATTATTGTGGCTTTCTTCCACCGTATTCTATGGCAGTTATCCAGCGTATGGTCAGCAAGACCAGAGTGGCTGTATTGGTGAAACCGGATGTAGTCCTTGTGTTCTGAAATTCTGATATTTGCTGTCCTGCCTGTTTGGCCAAAGTAGGACAGCTTACAGCTGCAAGGGATCTGGTAGGTCTGTGGGGGGGGTCTTTAGTGGAGCAGATAAGGGATGCCAATTTTTTATATGATCTGTAACAAGAAGTTAAGTCATGTTTTTTTAGGATTTTTCTAATTTTTTCTGAGGTGCTTCGGATATAGGGTATGGTAATGGATTTAGAGTAATCCTTGTTGTGAGGGGGGAGTTGTAGTTTACTGGTTTCAATATTTTTTGGGGGGGGTAGCCATTGGCTGAGAAAGTGTTGAGAATGTGGTTTAGTTCTGTGGTTAGGGCATTGTCATTTGAACAGATAAGTTTAGCCCTGTTGTGTAGTGTCTTAATGACTCCATATTGTTGCGAGGAGGGGTGGTGGGATTGTTGGTGAATGCCTGTATGGGTGGGTTTTCTATAGACTGAGAAAACCAAGGTTCCATCAGGCTGACAGGTGACTAGTGTGTTTAAGAAAGGAAGGCAGTTGTTTTTTTCTTCTTCCAGGGTGAATTTGATTCTGGGGTGTTGGTTGTTTAAGTGTGTTAGGAAGGAGAGGAGTGCATCAGAGCCATGTGGCCAAATAGCGAACCCATCACCAACATAGCAAAGCCAAATGGTTGGTTTTTGTGGGGCAGAGTTTAAGGCTTTCTCTTCAAAAGTCTCCATATAAAAGTTGGCCAAGGGTGGGGAGAGTGGAGAACCCATGGCTGTTCCCTCTATTTGTTTGTAGAATTTTCCTTGCCAAACAAAATAGCCTGAGTTCATTGTGAACTGAAATAGGGCTGTGATATTGGAAGGAAATTTAGCTTGGATTAGTTCTAGTATTCTTTGAGTGGGACATTTGTGAATAAGGAGGAGACATCAAAACTGAATTATATCAGTGTGTTTGAGTGTAAGGTTTTCTATGCTGGCTTTGAGGTGGACTGAGTTTTTTTTGTGTGTGAAGGTGTGTTGCCAGTATAGTGTGTGAGAGAGCTTTGGCCAAATGTTTAGCTAGTTTGTATGTGGGGGAATCAATGCCATCCACTATGGGACGTAATGGCACATTTTCCTTATGTATTTTTGGGAGTCCATAAATACGGGAGGGGGGGGGGGTAAATGGTTTTAATTTGTTAGTGATTTCCACAGGCCAAGAAGTGACCTTCTTAAGGAACGTGTGGAGTTTTCTAATTTGTGAGCTGGTGGGATTGTACTCGATAGGGAGGTAAGTAGCCCGATCTAACAATAGAGCTTTCAGCTTACCTGTGTAATCCTTTTGGTTAAGCAATACTATGGCATTCCCTTTATCAGCTTTGGTGATTACTATTTTCTTGTTTTTCTTTAATTCTAGTAGAGGTTTAATTTCCTTACTGGGCATGTTGGCTTTTGGTGGTTTAGCTTTGGTCAGAACACAAGCCACATCCAGTCTAATATCATTGGCGATATTAGACTGGATGTGTATATTAAAATTTATTTTAATGTATATCCTAGTTGCCGTTGTAATTTCCTTAAATTATTTAGTAAAAAAAACTCCAATAATGCTAATTATTTAACAGACTAACTGATCTCTTAAGAAACATGATATTAAGTGTCTTCTTCTTCTTCTTCTTCTGCAGCTTCTCCCACTTAAGTGGGGTCACTGTTTGTTATGAGTCTCCTCCACACCTTCCTGTCTTGGGCTGTCACCACATCCAAGTTCTTCATCTTCAAGTCCTCTTCTACCAGCTCCCTCCATCTCTTCTTTGGCCGCCCACGCTTCCGCCTTCCTTGCACATCCATCTGCATGACCCTTCTTCCCACATATTCGTCCTCCCTCCTCATCACATGACCAAACCATCTCAACCTTGCCTCCTGTATTTTCGCTCCTAAGTTCGTAACTTTCACTGTTCCCCTGACATAGTCATTTCTCAGATGATCCTTTCTGGTCACACCGCACATCCACCTAAGCATTCTCATCTCTGCTACTTCCATCCTGCTGAAGTTATTTTTCCTCAGGGCCACAGTTTCTATAGCATATGTCATAGCTGGCCTCACTACTGTCCTATAAATTTTGCCTTTCAGATTGATCGGCACCCTCTTATCACATAACACTCCAGCCATCTCCCTCCAGTTCCTCCAACCTGCTTGTTGCATCCCACTTCCTTCTCACCTCCTCCATCTTCTTCCACTGTCGAACCTAAGTATCTAAAGTCTCTCACCTTCCTGATGACATTTCCTTCCAGCTCCAGGTCTGTCTCCTGGCCACCGCCCACTGCGCAACACATATACTCTGTCTTACTTCTGCTCAGTCTCATACCTCTCTCTTCCAGTACTTTTCTCCATCTTTCCAGTTTAGTTTCCGCTTCTTCTCTTGTATCTACACACAGCAAGATGTCATCTGCATACAACATTGTCCAAGGTGCATCTTCTCTCACCTCCTCTGTTACCTCCTCCATCACAATATTAAACAGAAACGGACTTAATGCTGACCCTTGATGCAAGCCAACTGTTACTTGAAAACTTTCTGTCTGTCCCAAACAGGTCCGAACACTTGTCTTCACATTTCTGTACATTTCCTGCACCAACCTGACATATTTCTCCGGTACCTTCTGCTCCCTCAGACACCTCCAGACTTCTTGCCTTGGCACTCTATCGTATGCTTTCTCCAGATCAATAAATACCAGATGTAGCTCCCTTTGTTTCTCTCGATATTTTTCCATCATCTGTTGTTGATCTACCAGGCATGAAGCCAAATTGTTCCTTTGCAATCTCCACCTCCTCCCTCAATCTACCATCAAGAACCCTTTCTAGGATCTTCATTGTGTGGGACATCAACTTGATTCCTCTGTAATTTTTACAGTCTTGTGCATCCCCTTTACCCTTGTAGATGGGAACAAGAGTACTCTCCCTCCATTCCTCAGGTATATTTTCCTGTTGGCAAACTTTCATGAACAGGTCCCACAGCAGGTCAATTCCCTCTTCCCCCAGTGCCTTCCATGCCTCCACTGGAATTCTGTCAGGGCCCACCGCTTTTCCATTCCTCATCCTCTTCATGGCCTCCGTCACTTCCATTCTACTGATGTTCTGCACCATCCCCTCAGAAGACTGCCCATCTCCTCTGTGAGTCCTTGCATTTTCCTCATTCAGAAGTCCCTCAAAGTATATTTTCCATCTGTTTCTTATGTCCACATCCCTCCATAATACTCTTCCTTCAGCATCTTTGATCTGCCTCACATGTAAGATGTCCTTAGCTGCTTTATTTCTACATTTCGCTAGTTGGTAAATTTTTCTCTGTCCTTCCTTTGTTTCTAATTGATCATACAGATCTTGATATGCCATGGCCTTCGCCTGTGCCACAACTCTCTTGGCTTCTTGCTTTCTCTCTTTGTACACCTCTCTGTCCTCTTCCACTCTTGACTCATCCCACTTCTGCTTTGCCTTCCTCTTAGCTGTCATTGCCACTTGTACATCATTATTCCACCACCAACCCTCCTTCTGCTCTCTAATCTTTCCAGATGTCTCACCAAGCACCTCGATTGCACAGCTCAGGATTACTTTTGAATTATGTTTCCACCAATCTTGTACACTTTCCAGTCCATCCGAAATCCTCTCTAACACTCTCTCCCTAAAACGATTCCTCACACTCTCTTCTTTTAAGCGAAACCACTTAATTGTCTTCATCCCATGGCAACCAGAAGTTCTTATCTTCGATCTTAATTTAAAGTCTGCGCACAGCAGTCGGTGTTGTTGTGCTACTTGATCTGTTGGAATTACCTTACAATTTGTCACAACCTTAAGATGTTTTCTTCTAGTCAAAATGTAGTCAATTTGTGAGCTGTTGTTACCACTTCTAAATGTTATCAAATGTTCTTCCCTCTTGAAGAAAAACGAGTTCACAATTGCCAGATCAAACGCTACTGCAAAGTCCACAACCCTCTCTCCTTCCTGGTTCATCATTCCCACTCCATGGCCACCATGCACCCTTTCACAGTCTCTATTCTGTCTTCCTATGTGCCCGTTCAAGTCTCCTCCGACAATCACCATCTCATTTTCTTCCAATTCCCTCATTTCTTCATCTAACACGTTCCAGAACTCATCTTTTTCCTCTGCTGTACAACCAACTTGCGGGGCATATACACATAATACGACCACCCGCTCTTCTCCAAGACCCAATTTCATTCGCATGATCCTGTCGTTCCTTCTACCCACGTCCAGTACTTCACCCTTCATTCTGCCACACACCACAATTCCTACACCATTTCTTCCCTCGTTATTCGCTCCAGAGTAGAACAATTTATATCCATCTCCCAGTTCCTTTGCCTTTCCACCTTGTCTCCTGCACACATAAAATGTCCAACTTCCTCTTCCTCATCATGTCTGCCACCTCTCTTCCCCTTCCAGTCATGCTTCCAACATTCAGTGTTCCCTCTCGCAACATCCTCTCCACCTGCTGGGCTCGCTTCTTTAACCGCACCCGCCCTTGATGCGGTAGCCCTCGTCCACTTCTCACAGCTGTAGGGCGATGTGGCTGCGCATCGCTTAAGGGGTACGCCCTAGCCCTTATATCATTTTCTCTTAGACTCATAATCATAGTTTGAGTTGGCACTGAAGTTTTACGACCGGATGCCCTTCCTGACATCAACCCTCGCATTTATCCGGGCTTGGGACCAGCACCTATTGAGGCTAGCTTGCCTCCTTCGGAAACATGATATTAAGTGTAAATAATAATAAACACTATTAAGAATTTCTAATAATGACTGCATGATCAACAGTGCTAGCTATATTGTCATTTAACTTACTGCCTTTCATAATTATCAATAACAGTGAGAAGCACAATGCTAATTGCATATTAGCACCTTAAAGTCCATCCAATAATTGACCACTGTAACCATAAAATATGAACTCCTTATACTAGTCATGTTTTTCTCTTCAGGAACTTCTATTATCTCCCTTAGAAGCCTTTCAGTCAAGATCATCAGAATCCAGCTATCTATATTATATCTTGTGTGAATGATCATCATTGACCTCATCAGTTTCCTGAATGTACATTCGGGGGGGGGGGGGACAGTATGCTCTGGCAGTATTACACGATTAAGTTTGAATCATTACTAATCCACTGTGAACAATTTTCATCCAGCTTTACATATCACAGGTCAGCACCAAAATATTGTCAGATTTTATATTTCTGTCTTCTAAGGCACATTTCTGATTGACATCAATTCGCCTATATTTTGATCTTCTTTTAGGTCTTTTCATGCTAACTTGACATCAAACATCTGTCTTTCTAGCCTTTCCTCTGCCATGGCTATACTCTTAGATTAGCTTTGCCCACACATTCTTAAATGCTAGCAATGTCAGTTCTTTCCTAATATCTTCATTATTAACATAATTCTGCCATTGATGCTATTTTGTTCAGTTTCCTAATTTTATCAGACTTGTAAGTTGAAATGAGTTTGAACACTGTCTTATGTATACACTGCTAGTTTAGTCGCTATTAAATTCCTGATGTACTATCGCAAGTTCAAATCCTGCGATAGTACAAATGAAAAGTTCACATTATTATTTTCTGGATTTTCCTCCAAATTAATCTGTTATCTGTCTGACAAATTATAAAAGCTGACAATATTGTTAACTTTTATATTTCAGTCTCCTAATACACTTCTTACTACATCAATCCATCTCAATCATAGTTATCCTGATCTTTTCCTGCTATCCTAGCATCAAACACCTTTTGATTCCTCACCCATTCTGCTACCATCCATACCACCCAAATTAGCTTTGTCAGCACACACATTCCTGAATGCTAAGAATGTCAAGTCCCTTCCTAATATCTTCATTTTTAATATGATTTTGCCAGTGATTCTATCTGTTCACTCCCTTAATCTTTCTCAGAACTCTCAGATCCATAACTTAAAATATTGCTTTGAACACTATCTTATATACCAAGTTTAGTGTTCTGACTAATTTCTTCATGTAAAGTCTATTGTCTATTTCCATATTTAATTTGCCATCTTCACTAAAAATCATGTGTATATAGCAGAAATGTTTTATTTGCTCTATAAGTTTCGTATTCTAGATACAGCTGATGTTTTCAATATTCCTACCTATTTTCATCTTGTCATGTTGATTTCATACCGAATGGGTTGAAGCATAGAGCAATTATTTGATTTAGTCTTTTACTGGCTTATTAAAGTGTGTAACATCACCTGCATAAAGTAAAGAGCTGAGTTGAATATCTACAATTTTGATATCAAGCCTAAATGACTGGCAAAACTTTTGTACCTCCATATTTGAGTTTCTACTTGAATATCATTTACTCCAGCTGCCTTTTCATGTTTCAGCTTTTTGATGCTTTTTTGTCTCAAGTATTGATATGTACTGGTGATTGCATTGCTCTTAAATATTTTCTATCACTGTTCTGTCACTTCTTGTTTCATTTAGCAGTCTTTCAGAGTAATTTCTCTTACTCCATACATCTAGAATATCTTTATCATCTGATTCCTTAAGCATACTGTTTCCTCCATTTCTAAACTTTTTCTGAAGCCTTGAAAACATTTTGCCAACTATCTTATATTTATCTCCCATATTCTTTATTCTTACCAGTGTCTTCCTATAACTTTTGTTTAGCTCCCTTTACATAATTGCTTTGCTGATTTACTTTCTAGGAATTTTTTATTCACTTTCTTCTTTTCCATGACTGCAGATTTTTCTCTCCTTTCAGACAACTTTTACTACATGCTGCTCTGGCTGAATCACTATTTTCTTCAGTATCTGCAACTGAGTCTCCAAGGTTCTTGTTTTCAGACTAATTCATTTTTTTTAAATAATATTTTGTATTTGATTCTACAATTTATTTCTGAAAGTTGCTTGACTTTGATTCTCTTTCAAAACTTTTCTAAATATTTTTCTTCTCACCATGAAATTTATTTTTAGCCTGCATAAAACTAAATAGTGACTACTTCCTATTTCAAATCCCTTATATACTCTTGTCTCTTAAAACCAGTATGAACATATCACTGTCAGCAATAACATGGTCAGTGAGACATTATTTCTTGTATCGCCAGAATTGCTAACCACTCGGCCAACCACTGGTTGGCCAAGTAGTTAGCATATCCAATCTCCAGCCCAAAGGCTGCAGGTTCAAATCCTGCCATGAGCAATCTTCTCTCCATGTGCATTGGTACACATCTTTATGTTGGAAGATGATGTAATGATTAGCCTATGTCATGAATAGAAACCCAGCAGGTACCTACCCTACCATTCAGGGGATTTTTTTTTTTTTTTTTTCAATTTATAAAAAACATTTCTGTATGTCTAAATAGTTTAAAATCAAGTTGCATTTAATCTTTCATACTACAAACTTGAAATCATTAGCTAAGAACATCATGTTCACCAAGAAAATTTGTCATTTGTCATTTATAAAATTTAATATTGCTATAGTATTAACTTTTAGTGGTATCAACTGAATTGTTGATTTCTTGAGAACTCTTTTCTAGAAGAGCTTTTACATTTCCATTCCACAAAAGAGTATCACAAAGATACTATCCTCTGAGTTTATTAATCTTTGCTCTTGCAAAATGAAATGCCTCCAAAGGCATCAGATTACGTTTTAGAAGCAGTGTGGTTAATGATGCCAATTCTGAAAAAACATCATTGAAAATTTCCATTATTTGATATTCCAGAGCTTCTTGCTGAAAAGAAGTGACAAGAAGATTGCAGCTATGAATAATGGCTTGAAGCGCAAAATGTCTACACAGCCAACATGCTTTGTTAAGTGGTTTGAAAGTCACAGATTCACAATTAGAAGCATTCACTATTTTTGCAAATCTACACTTTTTTGTTGTTGTTGATGATGATCAGCAAAAAGTGTAGAGCTCTCATTAATGTTTTAGTGTCTCCCATTAGCATGATCTCTTCCCCATGTCTTCATTACAACTTCATTCTCTAGGTCTTCATTACAACACAACGTTGTTGTACTAAGTGTGGAAGTTCATGTTTTAGTTGACTAGCTATCCTGAATCCTGCCTACTATGACAGTTTGATATCAGAGTAGGTAGCAAACTTCCTACCTCCATACTTCATGGATTTCTCTTGAAGATTGTTTACTAGAGTGGTGGATAGGTCGAAGTTGGGTATCCCCCCCCCTCCACACACACACATTTACCTGAATATCTTTATCTGACTTAATCAAAGTTATCTGAATTATCTAGCATACATTAAATAAGTGATAATCTATCCTATCTATTTACCTTATTGAATATTTATAATTTGATTGTTTGCTATTGCTTCTGTAACTGTCAAATAAATACATTTTCTGGAATCTGTAATAGTTGCTTTTCTTTTAAAGATATGTTGTAAAATTGTGAAAAAGCTTTCTCAAGAAAGCTAGTGCTCTGAACATTATCACATAATATTTACAATTATGAATGCTACATAATTGTAATAAAAAAAAGAGAGGACATTCATAATTTACAATTATGAATGTCCTCTCTTTTCGACTACAATTGACTCACTATAGTAAACTAGGGATCACAGAAATGGTTTGTTATAGGGGATGGTTTGCTATAGTGAATTTCTTTTAGAATAGCATTGTGCCTAGGGGGGGATTTGGTCAGGACTTTTCAGTAGTTTTGGTGAGCAAGCTTGTTTGCTGTTTTGCAAACTGACTATACAAACACATTAAAGCTAATTTTAGCTTATAAATTATATCAGCTTGTTGGTGACAATTAAGTCTGTTAATGATCTGATGAAAAGATTAATTATTTATGAGTTAAGTAATTTTTTGCATTGATGTCTGCTTGATACCTAGAATAAATAAGTAACATTTGTAGTGATTGTGATATCTTAAGTGGCAAAAATACATATACAGATGATACTATGGAATTTCAAGAGTTTGGGCATGTGCATCTCATGAAGTGGTTAATGGATTCAAATGCACATATGGTGAAAGAGGTGCAGAAATTTTGTAGAAGTATCTGACCAAATGTTGTTGTCAATAAAAATGCTGCTCAAAAGAGCAAAATAATGCAACTTCTTTTGTAGCCTATTTCATATAGCAGTTCTGAAGTTTCAAATAATGTACAAACATATAAATGGACACACATACAAGTGGCCTATTTTTAATCAGAACTGATCAGATAAGCAGAACTAACTTGACAAAGTGATGTAGAATATTTTGACTTTTTTATTTTAATTTCATAAAATTACAAATGAAAACTTGCTTAAGAAGAAATAAACCATTGTGGTCTTGATCTGTCTCTGCAAGCATTTCAATCCCTCTATGAAACAGGTAACTGGAGGTGAAAAACTTTTGGTTTCCTCAATATGGGTTGAAGCAATGTCTGCCTAGGAAGAAAACCATCAGTTGGAATAAGTGAACTTCAGATGGTGTCATTAACTGTATGTTGGGTGATGGATAAGTTCCATCTCCTTTATTATTTCTTGTCCACTGTCGATGGTCCATTGCAAGATAGTGCACACGTTAAACTGCACGTATTTATTCTTCTTGTAGAGAATAAGTCTGCATTGATAGAATGTTCTTCTGGAACTAGCTGTAGACTACTCTTGAAATTTCCAAATCAGTATCTTAATGGAATAAGGAATGCTGTTTTGCTCCACTGATTTTGGTTCAGATTATTGAAGTAGACCTTTTTTTCATCAGTAGGCAGGAAAACTCAGCAAAAAATACAGTTCACAAAAAAAAAAAAAAAAAAAAAAAAAAAAAAAAAACTGATAAAGTGAAATAACTTGTTAATAAAAATAAAGATTTTTATCAAATGAAGATGGTAAGTAAAACTCCAGAATGACATCATTACACAAGAGAAAAAACTTCATGATTATAACTACAAAATTTTCCTTGATGGTATTCATCATCATCATATTTCTGATATGTAACCTTGGGGGGGGGGGTTTACCGGATGTTATGATAGTACATGACAATCTGTTATTTGCCAAGACTCCCAACATTATCAGATCTTATATTTCTGTCTTCTAAGGCACCTATATCAACTCACCTACATTGTGGTCTTCCTCTGGTTCTTTTTCCTGCCAACCTGGCAAAGAATATTTCTACTAATCTGTCTTCTCCCATTCTGTTTAAGTGATCATACTACATGAGATTAGCTCTATTAACACATTCCTAAATGCTGACAATGGCAAGTTATTTATTAATATCTTCATTTTTAACATGATGCTGCCATTGATGCAATCTGTTCACTTCCCTAATCTTTCTCATCATCATCAAAATTTTTTATATATACCTTCAACTAGTGTTCAGGTTACTACAATTATTATTAATCTCCTATCAGCAATTTTCCTCCAAATTAGTCTTGCTTGTCAGCACTCCAATATTGTCATATCTAACTTTCATGCTTCTAAGGCACTTCTGATGGAATCAATCTACCTAGCCTTTGGTCTTCTTCTGGGTCTAATTCCTTCCATGGCATTAAGCACCTATTTTGCTAACCTTTCCTTGCTCATTCTATTTAAGTGGCATCCACCTTAGATTAGCACTGCTTATACATTTTTGAATGCTAATAATGTCAAGTTCCTATCTTCAATTTTAATATGATTTTGCCATTGATGCCATTGGTTCACTCTCCTAATATTTCTCAGAACTGTCATATCTGTGGTCTCTAATCTTGGATCAAGTACTCTATTTCTAGCCACTCTCAGACCATAACTTATAATTGGTTTGAATACTGTTTTGTATATTGCTGGTTTTGTATTCTAGAGAATAAGAGTGGGGATAATATGCATCTTTGTCTTACTCCTGATTTTAATTCATCCTCCTGTATTTCCTTAAATTCTAACTACTGATTTACAACTTAAATTTAGACTGTGTATTGATCTGTATAATGTTCCATTTACTCCATATAACTGTGGTGTTTTGAAAAGCTTTTCTCTTGGCATCTTGTATGTATGCCTTTTCCAGATCTACAACACTTCCCATTTCTCAACTATTTCTCATAAAATGAAAATCTGATCTTGACAGCCTTTATTTGGCCTGAACCTGGCTTGTTCTTCAAGTTTCTCTTCCACAATTTTTCTTAGTCTCTTTCAGTATACTTGCAACACTTAGTAGAGAAATTCCTCTGTAATTCTCACATTTTTGCTTTATTAGGAACTACAAGAGCTCTATCCCCAATCATCTGGAATTCAACCTTCTGAACAGGCATTCTGAATAATGTTGTGTAGCCACTGCAAAACTTTTATACCTCCATATTTAAGCATTGCTGGTTGAACATCATCTACTCCAGCTACCTTTCCACATTTCAAGTTTTTGATGGCTTTTTCTATCTCAAGTATTGATGTGTACTCCTGTTTGCATTCCTCTTGAAAATTTTCTCTACTTTACTGTATGTTTCATTCAATAGTCTCAAAGTAATTACTCCAAACATGTAGGATATCCTTATCTTCAGTTTTCATGTCACTTTTATCATCTTTGTTCCTCTTTAGAGTACTCTTTCCCATTTCTAAGCTTTTTTTAAATAGTGTCCAAAACATTTTCCTATCCTCCTGATATTTAATTTCTATATTCTTACCAAAGTCTCCCCATGACATTTTGTTTTGCATTTTTCTCTGTATTCTTTTAGATTATCTGCCGACTTGTTTGCTATAAACTTTCAGTATGCTTTCTTCTTGTCCAGGACTACTTCTTTAACATCGTATGTCCACCCTTGCTATCCTTATTTTTCTATTAGATACTGTATTTCGGGAAATTTTTCATGTGGCTCCTCTAAAATACAAATCAGTACAACATAGTAAGTTATTTTCTTAAGGAGCACCCTGCGTTTTGAACACACTGGCTCTTTCCTGTGATTTAATGAATAAAAATATTATGACATATATATTGCATATTCCTGACACATACTTTGGAGTAGATCTGAGTACTCATGTTCTTGTTTTGCTAACTTGAAACATAACTGAGATAATACGTCGCTAATAAGTATAAAGTCATAAAACCAAATAACCATAAAAGAATAAATCACAAGGGAATTAAAACTGAACTGTAAAATAAAATTGAAGATTAATTGATATACATGGCAAATTTTAAAATAAGAAAGAAAGAAATTATGTGGTGACATAATAGAACTTCAAAAAAAAAAAATAATAATAATAATAAAATAAGAACAAATAAAACCAAAACGATGTAACAGTATTTATTTTACAGTTGTTTTACAATAAGTATAAAATCATAAAACCAAATTGTAAAATAAAATTGAAGATTAAATGAAATATATGGTAAATTTTTAAATAAAAAAATAAATAAATTACATAGTGACATAATAGAACCTCAAAAAAAAAAAAATAATAATAATAAAGTAAGAACAAATAAAACCAAAATGATGTAACAGTATTTATTTTACAGTTCAGTTTTAATTCCCTTGCAATTTATTCTTTTATGGTTTGGTTTTATGACTATTCTTATCAATGATGTATTATGTCAGTTATGTTTGCCAGAATATGTATTATTTATGTCATAATATTTTCATTAATTAATAAAATCACAAGAAAAAGCCAGTACACTCAAAATATAGGGGTGCTCCTTAAGAAAATAAGCATTGCTATGTTGTATTGACTTATTTTTCTATCCTTATAGACAACTTCACCACATGCCTCCCTAGTTAAATCATTCAATATTTTCCTCAAAGTTTGCCACTGAAACTCTGAGATATGGTTCTTATTTTCAAAGCATTTCATTCTTTCTTTGCTAATGTTTGTATGGTTGAGTCGACAGTTTACCTGTAAAAGTTTTTGTATTGACTTTCATTCTTTTTATCCTACTTAAAACTAAATGATTGTCACTTCCTTAAATCTTCTGTTAACTTTTGTATCTTGAACCAGCATCAAGATATCACTATCAACAATGACATGATCAATAAGACTTTTTTTGTGTCTTCTTTCTACATGAACTTGTAGACATCTTTATGTTGGAAGATGATGTTAGTAATGACTAGTCCATATCCTGAGCAGAAATCCAGCATATACACTTACCATTATTATTACCCTTTCCCTTTTCTCCAATTTTACCAAAATATTTCTATATATCTGATGGGATTCATTTTCTCCTTTGTTGGCTGCCTGCTCCAGTGACTTGAAAAATTCCTCCATTCTTCCTTATGAGAACCTGTGGGACTAGGCACAAATAAGTTCCATTGTCTATTTCCTCATTTTGAAATTTTCCCATATAACTACTTGAAACTGTCTTCCAATCAAGAAGTTGTTGGTGTTCAGTGCACTAATCCTTCCTTTCATTATAAAAATTATGGAAACAACTACCATGTTAGAACAAAATTTCAGTTTAATCTAAACCAAAATAATCACTCTGTGTTTTGATCTTCACCTTAAGGTCATCATCTGGAGTATACACATATACAAAGAAACAAGCTGCACTACAATTACATGGTATACTAAAGTTACATTGATTTGGTCACCCATTAAAACTACTGGCCTGACCTCTGTTGGAAAAAAACTTGCTACATCAATGCTAGAGTCCTGTTATTATTATTATCTATTTGGTTACAAAAATAAATTAAGCTTAGAGAACATGTTCACACAAAGTTACTCATGTAAGTATACATATAAATTAAAACAGTATGGATGGTGTCCAATAAAAGCTGAAATAATTGCTTAGAGTCAAGTCAGGGTTTGGTGGAAAACTTGAACTAAGTGGGCTGAATGTGTGAAATTCCAAGAATTTCACACATTTATTTCTATGCCACCATTATTGTTAAAATTAGGATGGTTAATCAAAATTTCACAGGCTTCTTTAAATTTCCATCCAGGTTTTTTTGATGTAAAGAACAGGTACTTTTCCAATCAGTTTGGTGTAGGGTATTAATAAAATGTTAGCTTAATTTATTTTTGTAACCAAATAATATAACAGGACTCTAGCATTGATGTATTAAGTTTTTTTTTTTTCCACCATAGGTCAGGCCAGCAGTTTTAACGGTTGACCAGATCAGTGTAACGTTGGCATACCATGTAGATTGCAGTGCAGCTTGTTTCTTTGTATATGTGTGTATACTCCAGATGATGACCTTAATGTGAATGTCGAAACATCGAGTGATTGTTTTGGTTTATATTAAACTGCAGTTTTACTCTAACACAATAGTTGTTTCCATAATTTTTATAATGAATTTTGATCAATGTATAACCATGAAGGAAAAGAATCCTTCCTTTCATTGATCATTATTTGCTTGAATATAATATCCTATACTTATTATTTTGTAAGATCTCACCTGTTTTTGTTTTCTTGTCTCAGTAATGCCAATTTTGTCCACATGGCACTTTTCCATTTTTCATGCAAGTTTCATTTCTTTTCCATTAATACTCCTTACATTGATGGTTCATATTTTCATTTCCTCTGGTGCTGGGTTTATTCTACTTTTTCTAGATGTTAAGTTTGAGTTTCTTCATATAGCTGACTTTTCACAGTTTGTCTCATTCTTGATGAAAGCAATATGGGAAGCCTTGTTTAACCAGGTGACATGCCAACCAGCATGAAATCTTATCATATCATACAATCATATGTATTTATGGTTTAACCAATACTACAATTTTTTGACCAAGTCCCAAATTGCAAGTCCATCCTTGTTCACTCACTACCCTTCTAATCTTTCTCAGAACTCTTATATTTGCAGTCTCCAGTTTTTGATCAAATATTTTATTTCTAACCCAGCACTCAGAACCATAAGTTATAGTTGGTTTGAACATTGTTTTGTATATAGCTAATTTGGTGTTTTGATGCTCTCTTATTCCATATAATTTTTCCTATCATACCAGCTTTACTAATTCTGTTGTTGTCTATTTCTATATTTAATTTGCCATCTTCACTAAAAAAATTGTGCCTAAATAGCTGAAATGTTTTGCATGCTTTGTTCTCTAAGTTTTCAATTCAGGATAAACTTGATGTTTCTGCCTATTTTCATAATCTTTGTCTTTTTAATTGTTAATTTTCATAACCAAATTTATTACAACTGCTAGTCAATTTAGTCAGAGAATCTGGCAGACTTGTACTGGATTTATTTAGAAATATAACATCTGCATAATGTAAAGCGCTGAGATTAATATCGCCTACTTTGATATCAAGTTTAATACCAATTTCCTTCATAATGTAATCCATATAGATAATGAAGAACATCGGAGACTATGTTTACTGTTGTTGCACATCTGATTTAACATTCTCCCATCTTCCTCTACATCCTTCAATTCTAACTACTGAGTTGCAGCTCAAATAGAGACTATGTATATCTTGATATAATGTCCTATTTACATTGATGAGCTTTCTTGTTAGCACCATATGCCTTTTCCAGATCTATGAAACTCAAAGAGAGAGATGCTATTATATTTCCATGATTTCACAACTAGTTGTCTTAAAGCGAAAATCTCATCCTTACAACTGCTGTATATCATGAATCCAGCTTATTCACCAAGCATCCCTTCCACAATTTTTCTAAGCCACTTCTCAAGTATACTTGCATAAATCTTACCAGGAACACTCAGTAGGGAAATAACTTTGTAATTTTCATGTTTAGTTTTATTCCTCTTTTTTATAGATGGGTACTATGAAAGCTCTACTCCATCATCTGGAAATCGAACATCTGACCAGCCTTTCTGAATTATGTAGTGTGACCACTGTAAAACTTTTATATGAGGGTGGCCTGAAAACTTCTCAGCCTAACAATGAAAAAACGAATTTATAGTTTCAAAATTATTTTTATTTTCAACATAATCTCCCTTAAGACTAATGCATTTATACTTGTGCCATTATCCCGTCCCTGTAGTGGTTCTCAGTAAGCTCTGCAAAATACCCCTCTAGCTGCAATCACCTCTTGATTCAAAGAAAAACACTGACCAGTGAGGAAGATTTTTAGTTTTGGGAAGACATAGAAGTCAGAGAGAGCCAAATCTGGGGAATAGGGTGGATGTTTTAACAATTCATAGTGCAGATCCCTTAATTTTCCCATTGCCAAAACACCTTTGTGGGTAGGTGCATTGTCCTGATGAAAGATGATTTTTTCTTCTACAAACCGAGTCTTTTCTCGCGAATTTTTTCATCTAGTCTGGTTAAAAGATCGGAATAATATTCCCCAGCTATTGTTTTGCCCTTTTCAAGATAATTAATAAACAAAATGCCTTTAGTATCCCAAAACACTGATGTCATGACCTTGTCTTCTTTGGTGCTGAACAACCGGCTTCTGTTCACTGTTTTGACTGTTGTTTGGATTCTGGTGTGTACTGGTGAATTCAAGTCTCATCCACAGTAATAAATCGACGCACAAAATCAGTTTTATTCTTGTTAAAATGCTCCAAGCACTTTTCAGAGATTGCAAGTGCGTTTTTGATCTGTTGTGAGCAACTGCAGCACCCATCTTGGGTAAAGCTTTTTCATTTGCAATTCTTCACGCAAAATATATCCTACAGGTTCTTTAGAAATGCCTATAGTCTCAGCAATTTCACACACTTAGACTCGCCAGTCATCCAATACCATATCGTGCACTTGATCAATGATTTCTGGTGTTGTTACACTTTTTGGACTTCCTTCACGTGGATCATCTTCAAGGCTGGTACAGTCATGTTTAAACTCAGCAGCCCATTTTTTAATTATCAAAAACGAAGGAGAAGAGTGCCGATAAACTTTTATGAACTTCGAATTAATTTCTTTTGCCGTTAAACTTTCTTTTACAATGAATTTTATAACTGCACGATACTCAATTTTATCCATTTCAAGAGATACAGACAACACTTTTACTTCAGACAGTTGTATAAAACAAACTACTTGATAGACTGACTTGCAATTTCACATGGATGCTTATGACAGATGTATCAACTTAGAAAAAAAATCTTGCCAATAGTGTTGCCACCTATAGTCAAGAACTTTTCAGACCACCCTCATACCTCCATATTTGAGCATTTCTGATTGAATATAATATACTTCAGCTGCCTTTTTTTCAAGTATGGTTACTTATTGTTGATTGCACATTCCCTTTGAGTGTATTCTATCATAGTGCTGACAATACCTGTTTTGTGTAAAAATCTAGAATATCTTTATCTTAATTTTCCATGTCACTTTTATCATCTCTTATTCTTTTTGCAGTACTTTTTCATCCATTTCTAAGCTTTTACAATAGCCTCCAGAATATTTTGCCATCTTCCTGATATTTATTTTCTATGTTCTTAACAGTCTCCCAATAACTTTTATTTAACTAGTTTTACACAGTGCTTTTATACAATGAAAAACAGATGAATGTCTATCAACAGTAATGAGCATTCTGGATGACCATTGACAAGCACATCACAAAAGTGCACGAGGTTATCCTTCGATCATAGGTTAACTATTTGTGATTCTGAGATTGTAGGACTATTGTATGGAACTGTTCGATGCATTTTGCAGACATTTTAAACAATGTATTGCTGCAAAATTTGTATCAGGACTGCTGAATGATGTAGCACAGAAAGAAGACCAGATAGAAGAATGCATTTCTGTCTGTAGAGAACTCAAAGATCAAACCAAAGATGACCCCAACTTCATCTTCTTCAACTCCAGTGTCATAACTGATGATGAATCATTAGTTTATGGCTATGATCAATCCTAAGTCAAAACAGCAGCAGTTGCAGTGGAAGTTGCTAAAAGAAAGTGCTTAAAGTTTGCCATAATGTTAAGTCAATGTCGATCATTTTTTGAACATCCAAAGCATTGTCCACAAGGACTCTCCCGCCCACCCCCATCCCCATTGAAACTATCAACATCAAGTTTTACTGTGAGGTTTTGAAGCAGCTAAGGAAGCAGTGGAAGAACAGCGACTGGGCTCTCCACCATGCAACTTTTTTCCTATTCTCCAAGAATATTTCACCTGGAAGAGTGTCATTTTGACACAGCTGACAACATAGTCACACTTGAGGAGTTCCAGGGATGCATGGAATTATGAAAAATCTGTTGGGATCACTATATACATGCTCAATGGGGACTACTTCAAAGGAGATAGTGGAAACTAGCAATTAGTGTCAGTAATTTTTTTTATTATTATTATTGTCAATTCCCTGAACTTTTGGATAATAACTCTTACATGTTTTTCCACTCCTGTGGAATCTTCCCTGCACTGAGATTCATCTTTTTCTTTCTTCCATCATCTATATGGATGATGATGAGGCCGAATGAACTCTTTCCATTTCTGTCTGTCCCGGGAGAGTCTGAACAATTCTGTCCAGTTTGGTGTCGCTTGTTGTGATTTGGTTTTTGGGTCCTCTTTTATTTTGTCTATCTATCTAATTCTGGGCCGTCCTTTGCATTTTTCTTTATTTTATCAGAAAGCTACCATCAAACTTTTAGATGGTAGCTTTCTGTTCCCATTCTGGTCACATGGCCAAACCATTGCAGTCTTCTTGGATTTTGTTTATTATTGTTATTTCTTGTTTTAGTCATTTCCTTATGTCTTCGTTTCTTAGTCGATCCAGTAGAGATACTCCAAGTAATCTTCTTAGCCAACCCATTTCAGTAACTAATATGTTTTTCACTTCCATAGAGGAGTATTGGGAGGACCATTGTTTCATAGATTCTTACTTTTATTACTTGTTTGATGTCTCTTGACTTCCATATTTTATTAAGTCATCCAAAAGTTTGGAATGCTTGACTGATTCGTCTGTTTATATCTTTTGTAATTTCACCATTGTATTCAATAACTCCTCTAAGGTAGGTGAAGTTTTCTACCTGCTCTAGATTCTTACTATCAATTTCAATTTTCAGATTGGTGATTCTTTTTCCTATTTGCATAATTTTTGTTTTGTCTATATTTATGTTTAATCCATATTTTATACACTTCTCCTTTATTTTATCAGAAATTCACTGTAGATTTTCTTCTGTGCTTGCAAGTAATGCAATGTCGTCTGCAAATTTTAAATTTGTTACATTTTTCCCATGTATTTTGATTCCGGAGTCTTCATTGTTTAAGGCCTTATTGGTTGCTTCTTCCAGTGTAAAATTGAACAGGTCTGGTGACAGATTACATCCCTGTCTTACTCTGTTTTCTGTGTGGAACCAGTTGGTTAAGGTGTCCTCCATTTGTACTGTACTTTCAGATTTCTCATGCAGATTCTTTATTATTCTTATTGAATAATAAAGGAATTCCAAATTCTTCCATAGTTCTCTTCTACGGATTGAATCAAATGCCTGACGAAAGTCTATGAAATTTATGTAGCAACTTTGGTTGTACTCTAGTGTCTTTTCTATTAGCTGTCTTAAGGTGAATAGTTGATCAATTGTGCTTCGTCTTGGTCTGAAACCTGCTTGTTCTTCTCCTAATGCTAGTTCTATATATGACTTAATTTGTTTTTGGAGTACTTTCGTAAAAACTTTACTTGGAATACTGAGGAGGCTAATGCCTGTAATTATTGCATTCTGTTTTATCTCCTTTTTTGTATATAGGGGTTATAACTGATTTGGTCCAATCAGTAGACACTACTTCGTTTTTGTAGATCCTTTCAAATAATCTTTTTAATGGTTCCAAAAGTTGTTCCTTTCCTGCTTTTAAGAATTCTGCATCTATTTGATCAATGCCAGGTGCTTTCCTAGTTTTGAGTTTTTCTATGCTGTGTACTATTATTTCTTTGGTAAAGATATCTGTTTCCTCTTCATTTCAATGGCTGGAATAGTAATATCCTGGGAGCTGTTTTTATTATATAAATCTTTGACGTATTCTTCCCATCTGGCCATTCTTTTGTTTTACTTTCAATTAGTTGTCCCTCTTTGTTTTTGATCATTATAATTTTTGTTGTCCGTGTCTTACTAATTTGGTCTATTTGTTTATATAATCCATGAAGGTTATTTTCTTTTGATAGCTTTTCTGCCATTTTGCATTTTTCTTCTAACCAGTTATTCTTGTCTCTTTTAACTAGTTTTCTAATTTCTGTGGTTAATCTATTATTTTCATTTCTGTTTTAGCTTAATTTGAGATCAAATCCTTTTTACTTTCTCTTTCTGTGTAACCTATTGTTTTTTTTGCTGATTTTAATATTATTTCCTTTAATTTGCACCAATGTTCTTCGATGTTTATATTCTGTTTTGGGTTCGTTCAGGTTTTTATCTAGTTCTAGTTTATATTTTCTTAGAATATTGTTGTCTTGTAGTTTTTTTTTACATTCAATCTCCTTTTTACTCTAAAAGTGCTTTCAGATTTTAACTTTATTCTTAGGTTTGCTAATACTAGCTTATGGTCTGATCCACAATCTGCAGAAAAGGATCTGCAATTTAGGATACTTAATTTCCATCTTTGGTTTACAATAATATAGTCTATCATATTCTTGGTTTGTCTGTCTGGTGATATCCATGTCCATTTTCTTTGGGGTTTTGGATGTTTAAAGAGAGTGTTGGTTATTGTTAGTCTATTATTTGAGCAGAAGTTTAGCCATCTTTCGCTACGTTCATTGCTTTCTCCATACCCGAACTTTCCA
Organism: Typopeltis vanoorti; assembly: GCF_054136105.1. Classification (NCBI taxonomy): domain Eukaryota; kingdom Metazoa; phylum Arthropoda; class Arachnida; order Uropygi; family Thelyphonidae; genus Typopeltis; species Typopeltis vanoorti. Next base: position 97,283,872 of record NC_143565.1, read on the forward strand.
ATTACTCTTGGCCAGGTGTTCCAGTCTTTGCCTACTTTTGCATTTAAGTCCCCCATTACAATTAGGAGATCTTGACTTGATGTCTGCTGTACTGCTTTTTGCAAATCTATATAGAATTCCTCAATGTCTTCTTCTGATGATGTCGAAGTTAGTGAGTATACTTGAATAATAGTCAGTGATCCGATTGATGTTTTAAATCTTGCTTTAATTATCCTAGGTGAGATAGGATTGTAAGACAATAGAGAGTTTTGAGCCTTTGGTTTTAATATAAGTGCTACTCCTTCGTGTTTGTTGTCCTCCCTACCTGAAGTTAAAATTTTGTACTGTCCATGGTGGAATTCTCCTTTTCCAGTCCATCTGGTTTTGCAGAGTCCAATCACTTCCCATTGGTAGTTGTCTAATTCATGTAATAGTATTTCCAATACTCCTTCCTGGTGAAGAGTTTTTACATTCCATGTTCCTATGTTTTTCTTGCAATTTAGGATACTTGCAGGAAAACATCAAACCAAAACATCACAAACTAGGTGATGTTTTGTTCCAATAGCATATTTTTCGCCTTCACTATCTTGGTAACCTAATAGTGGGTGCGACCCTTGTTTGACCGGGCAATGGTCGAGCCAACGTGTATCTTTAGGTTTGTTAGAGTTCATTCGGTTTCAGTGGTTAAGTTTCATCAATTGTCAACCACCACTCCTTGACCTGAATTCAGCCGCTCCTAACATGAAGTACAGATGCTGTTTACAGCCGATTCACCAAATACATTTGCTGCTTGAGATTGCGCTGAGATTCATATTATACAGTAAATTCGAGGCATGACCATTTCAGCTTAACACCACTGTAGTATTCATTCTAATATCCCCTCAGACCCTATTGCTGAATTCTTATTCAGTTTATGCAGCAGCAGTTCTAATACTGCTTCCTCATATACCTGAGTTATGGAGTTTCTTTTTTGCTTACATCAGGTTCATAGCTCTTATCCAAATGGACACTCATTATTTAAACAACCACTTCTGCATCTGTCACCCACATAACATCTGCATTCAGTAGAGTTAGTCCTCCACATTCATTCTTTATTTTAATTGTAGCAAAAAAAAAAAAAAAAAAAAAAAAAAATCAGCTAACGCCTTTTTATTCCCGTATGTGGGGAGTAGGCGAGGCCATTTAGCCCTGTCTAACTTTTGGAGACTGAGTGGGCAGTTCAATCTCCACTGGTACCAATCAGAGATAGATGGCCCAAGGCTATCACTATTAAGCGGTACTCAGTGAAGAGAGACGGCTCAAATGTGCCGCCATCTCGTGGTCCCTAACCCTAACACAATATATTTAATGTCTGAAATAATGTGGGTTCTACGGTCGATTTTCTTGAGTTTACAGGACGAAAAACCCGAGTTTCCGGGAGGAAAAACCTGCTTGCCCGTGCCAGAGATCGACTAACTCGGGAACCGGTCGAAAAAAGGCTTAGAAAAATTTCCTCTAGTCGCCGACTAGACTCGAAACCAAGTCTTCCTTCGTGCGGCCAAGCGCCGTGGTTGGCAAACGCCACATCCACTGAGCTACACATGCTCTTGTAGCATAACCATAAAATCTTTTGGGCTGTCTTTATCTTGCAGAGCCAGTTTCTTTCCATACTCAGGCTTAGCTTTCTGTACAATACTTGTAACTCTTCTGACGTCATCCTTAAGTACACAGTGTTCCTTCCACATCATCTTAATAAGAAGAGATACTTAAGAATTTCTTACTTAATGAGATTGCATGTCCATTTTACGTCTACATTATTTATTCTTCAAATTCTATGGGCACATCCTGATATTGCATCATTTAAGGATTTGCTTCAAAGAATAACTCAACTTACAGTGCAATCAAACATCCTTTTGACCAGGATATCAGAAATTTTATGAAGTATTTAAAAAAATCTTCTGTACTTTATATTTTCTCAAAATCTTTGGATTGGACTGAAAGTTAATCACAGTCCGGTAATAAGATATAGAATGACATTATAAAATAGGAAATATAATGCTTAAAAGTCTTAATTGTTAAGAGGCATGCATACTTATAATTTGAGTAATATTAGCAGGCTCTTTCAAAATATAGGTAACCCCTGTATAACATGGCATTCCTGCAACATGTCTTGCTCTTACACAGTTCGAGAATTGGGGAAATCCCCCATACAACACAGGACATGATGAGAGCTTTTAAGAATAAGCACGAGCTCATTTGATATTTTTCATTCAAGCATGTATGTCATGTCAGATTTGCGTACAGAATTTTAGAATTTATTAGAATTTCAAATTCATTTTGTTCGTGGAGTATTAAACATATTTTAAGACTTTCAGTGTTTTCTTCTTTGTACATTTTTTGTATGTATTATTGAACATCAGGTTTTAATGCTGACGAGATGAGCCATTGTTGGAAAAAAATGCCCAAGAGAACATTTATTTCAAAAAATTAAAAAGTTGCACCAGGTTTTAAAATATCAAAAGATCGTGTAACATTACTTATGTGTAGTAATGTTTCAGGCGATCACATGGTAAAACCCATGCTAGTTTATAAATCCCTCAATCCTCGTGCAATGAAAAACCTAAATAAGAGTGTTTTACCAGTATATTGGATGGCAAATAAGAAAGCTTGGGTAACTACTGATTTATTTAAAAAATGGTTTCTAAACTGTTTTCTACCAAGTGTGGAAAACTACTTAAAGCAGAAAAATCTAGATTTTAAAGTTCTACTGATGTTGGATAATGCACCCAGGCATCCAAAAGATTTAAATCACCCATATGTCAAAATAATTTTCTTACCACCAAATACAAGTTCATTACTTCAACCATTAGATCAGAGATTTATAGTTTCATTTAAAACTAATTACTTCAGGAAATCGTTGCAATGGGTTTTGAATAAAGTCGACAAATCTATCGAAGTCATGGAAACTTTTTACAATTTTGGACTGTATTAATCTCATAACTTCATCCATCAAAGAAATAAAACCAAACAACATTAAATGCCTGTTGGAAAAATATATGGCCAGAGTCAGTTCAAAGCAAAAATCTAATCAAGCCAGCAGAAAACAGAATGGATGCAATAATAGAACTTGCTAAGTCTCTAGGAGGGGAAGGTTTTGACAATATGTATGTCGAAGATATTCAAGAATTACTGGTGGAAGAAGAGACTAATGAAGCAAATTTGGTGGAAATGGCATCTGGGATAAACCAGATTAATTCAGAGGACAAAAGCAGATGGAAATGAAGTTAAACATTTTACCCTAAAAAGCATAAAGAAAGGCCTAGACTTAGCTGAACAATTGGAGTTATATTTTCTAAATGAAGACCCTTCCACTGAAAGAAGCACAAATTTTAAGAGAGAACTTCACAAGTGCTTAGCTCCATACAACAAAATTTATAAAGATCTCTCAGCTAAAAGCAAACAATCGAAAATAACATATTTTTTGCAAAAAGTAGATGTAATTATGTAACATTATGTAATACTTTTGATCAATTATTGTTTTAATAAACATACATTTCTCTTAGTTATAAGAAGAAAATAGTATGGTTCTTTTAACTTTTGGAACCTAACCCTGTTTTTTGTTTCATACAACACAGCATTTTTTTTAGGAACCTAACGACTGTGTTATACGGGGGGGGGGGGGGTTACCTATATAAAATATAACATTTGGCAGGAAAATAATGGTTTTGATGACTGCTTTTTTTTGTTTTCTAGGAATCCTTGTCATTATAATTAACATTCATTTGATGAAATATTCATAAAAATTAGTTTTAGTGGCCTCTGTTAATCTTACTAAACTGATGACAATGTTTCCTTCTGTGAATAGAGTTTGGTCTACTCCAAGAGAAATGTTATCAACTCTGCTTTGTTGGCTTTATACATTGTTTTGTGAGTGATCTTAATCCCAAGTTCAGAATTTATTTGGGATTTTAGAAATAATTTTAGTGATATTGCCAGTGTTGAATTGGTCAAATGCAGTGCTTTCTGAACTCCTACCAAAGGATCTCTGAAGTTTAACTTGCAAAGTAATAGTTTTCAAATTAGACAGCTTTTGTCACTTGTTTTAAATGAATACAAATAAGATAAACGATGCATATATAATTTTGCTCATGAGAACAAACTACAGTAGTACTGTTTATCCAACTTTCAAATTAACTGACCCTTGCATGTCAACTGAGTTCTGATAATTGAAGGGTCCAATAAAATGTTAGATTACTGTAATTAATTTGGTGTGTAGGATATATACAATTATTTGTGATTTGCAGAGAAAAGTGCAATTGAAGTATAAAAGTATAAATATCAAAATATTACCCCATTTTTTTTTACAAAAAAAAACATTACTTTTATACATTCCACTCTTACTATAACATACTGTGGAAAATTCCAGTTGCCCTATATTGATCTTTCAGAGGAAAATTTACTAAACTTTCTATCATAACAGATTATTCCTTTAGCCTTCTGTAAGTTTTTGGTAGTGAGAGTCAATTTGTAGATAATTATAACCTATTTTTTTGTCTTTTGCTAAGTTCTAATGATTGTCAAAATTATATTAAATTTCATATGGCTAGTTTATAATAAATTGAATATAATTCTTTTATCTTATACATAAAGTTCTGGAAATTAAACATGCAATTTCCATAACTTAATATATCTTTTGACCTTATTAGTCTTCTCATGCTTACGCTATATATAGTCTGTTGTAAGGAAGTCAGATTACTCATATAAACATTACATTATATGTATTACATAGTTTTCAAATTTGCTTTAATCATAACTGATTTCTTTATTAAATTTATGATAAGCTAAGTTTTATTTCATAGAAATTCTGGTTCAAATGATTCAATATAGTACACATTCAGTGTAGTTATATGGTATTCCATGTAAAAAAAAAATTGAATTGAGTTTTTGTATTATACCATGACAAGAGCATGGCTTGCTGAGCATTCGTATTTTTCAAATTGCAAGACCATTTATTCAGATTTTAACTGTTATGTGATATTTTATTATTTATTTTATCTTATTTTCTAAAGACAGTGGAAAGAAGGCAAAGTGATTATGTTTGATGACTCCTTTGAACATGAAGTCTGGCATAATGGGAGCTCTTTCCGTCTTATATTGATTGTTGATTTCTGGCATCCAGAACTGACAGCTCACCAGAAAGCAACTTTGAGTGCTATATGATTTTTCTAAATCTTATGTGAAGGGGATGACCATAATGATTGTAGATATTTTGTTCTTCAGAAACAAACAAAAAAAAATTACAATAATAATTAAATTTCATCTAGCTTAAATGAAAGCAATAATGCACTAGAATCTATAAATTTTTTAATTGATCTTATATGCAAAATGTACTGTTTTGGGAGAGCTATTCTTCAAGTTTGATGGATACAAAGTCAGAGGCAGCTATGTTTTTGATGGTGTTGAGTTCATAATTGCAACTAAATTAGTTTTAAGGATTTTGTGCATCATGTTTGTTCAAGATTGTTATTGCCTTGCTAAAAAGAGATCATGTTGCTAATATTGTTACTGTTAGCATATCACATTGTTAAATATTTCATAATGAAATACTCAATTGTATTTTTATAGTGTTACATTTATAAAAAAAATTTTACTGTGAATATTTCTGTGATCAAACAAATATAAGGTTGTATAAATGATTTTAAAAATTGTCCTAGTTTACTTATCACAATCCCCAATAAAAGTGCCTTAGCTAGCCTGGTTGCAGTGCTAGGATTTTTATCAAAGTACCTGTTCTCATGCATGATCTAGCAGGTGGTCTTGTCTAAATTATATACATACATACATAATATATATATTATTATTATTTATTCTACTTGATTGGACTTTCTCTGGTAAAAAAAAACATTTATTCTTTTTTGTAAAATAGTACTTATAAAACAATTAGAAAATATTTATGTTAAGTAAAGATTAATTGACCTGTAAAAATTATTTTGTGACATACCATTTATGTTATTACACTGGAAAGAAACAAAGTAGTAGTTGTTGCAAAACTACAATTGTATAAATTATGTTTTTGTCTTTTTTGGTTATTATTGTCTATGGGCTGTTTTATGTTGAAGTCCCAGTGATTGTAAAACTTTTTTTTTTCCCCTGCGCATACCTACAATGTATTCTTTATCATGTTGTTACTACCTTCAATAAGTCTGTCTTTTGCCAAGATTAAAACTTAAGATAATTTAACTGGTCAGGTTATTCATTTTCATATTGCATTATTCAAACTTTTAATTATTAGGTAACACTTTAATCAGCAATACTTGGCATATTTTATTCTGGACATTGGTCAGTTTGTGATGCAGTGAAGAAAAATGAGAAACATTCTTGAGTGAAATATACCTTTGTTGTTTGTCATAATAAAAAAAAAATCCACCTGCAAAACATTGCTAATCTATGATACAATGTGGTGCTGTGAGATGGGCTAGATAATTCAGAAACTCTGAATCTCAGCTTATTCCCACATATTGATAGGAACCTTCATAGCTCAGTCAGTATAGACGAAGTCCTTTGGTTGGAAAGACCTGGGTTCAATTCCTGTCCATGATGTGAGGAACCTTTATCTGGTCTCTTTCAACTAAAGGTGAGTTAGCCAGTCTCATACGGAGGTAGAGGGTTTTTTCACCTGGAAACTCTGATTTTTCATCCCTCACACACATGGATCTATAGTCATAAAATACATATCATTAAGAGGACTCAACTCATCCTAAGGGATAGGGGAAAAAAGGGAGGAACCCCATACGAAATAAATAATTCCCACATTTTCCTGTTCTTCATCATCTGTTACCATCTACAAAAGACAAATGGCACTTCTATTGTTATGAGGAATCTGATGTTTACCAGATTCCTCATGAATATAATATGACACACTTGGGGCAGACACTGTTCTGTGAAAAAAAGAATTGAACTTTGGTATTGCATTGAATATGTGACACCTCAAAAGTCTGGTCTGGCACAGCACAGTATTGATACGACACAGTATTTGGTGGGATGAAGCTCGTCTTCTCCATAGATGCAGTTTTAAGCCTTTTCGAAGAATGTTGTGAAACCCTTTTGTTTGGGAAATTCTCATTTTATGTAAACATCAAAAATAGTTTTAATATTATTTATTAATATCTAGCTTGTGGCAACTATTTTTAATTGGTAAACCAATTGTTGTATGTATCGTGTATTCCTGTTTTTTGATTTGCTTGTTTCTACACAGTGATGATATACTGTTATTTTCAGTACAAAATATCTGTACTCATTAAAGTTAATTACTGTGGTTAATAAAAACATAAGGTTATTTATGATTAAGTTTACATTGTTTAATTTCCTATCGACAGTTTTTCTCCAAATTAGTCCAGTATTTATAGTTATATCTAATATTTTGATCTTCTAAGGCACTTCTGACTTAATAAGTCCACCTAGATCTTGGTCTTCTTCTAGGTCTCTCTTTGCTAACTTTTCCATTCTGCTCACACATTTCTGAATGCTAATAATCATTAATAGTGTCAACTTAATTCCTAATATCTTCATTTTTAATATGATCCTGCCATTTGGCAGAATGATATTAGGATTCAAGTTGGTGCCATCTGTTCAGGTCTCTAATCTTTATCAGCTCTAATTCAACTCTCAAACCCATAACTTAAAAATCAATTGAATACTGTTTTGTACATTGGCTGATTTCTCTTATTCCATATAAATTTGTTCCATATGGCTTCCTACCATGCCAGCTTTGTTTATTCTCTTGTCTATTTCCAAAATTAATTTGCCATGGTAAAAAATCTTTTACCATGTTAAATCTATATATATATATATATAGATTCTCCATTGAGAATGCAATTGAAGTTTTCTGTTTCTGCTTATTTTTGTAGTTATTGTCTTTTTTATTGCTGATTTTCATACCAAATTTGTTACAGCTGTTCAATTTAGTCAGAGAATCCTCAAGACTTGATATTATTGTCATCATGATTAAGAGTACAATATCATCTATGTAAAGCAAAGAGTTAAGTTTGACATTCTAATATCAGGTTAAATGCCACTTTCTTTTGTAATGCGATCCATATAGATGATGAATAAGAGTAGAGATAATGTACATCCTAGTCTTACGTCTTACCCCTGATTTTATATCTGATCATCTTCCTATATTTCCTTAAATTCTAACTGCTGATTTACAACTTAAATACAGATATTTTTGCTCTGTAGAGTGTTCTATTTAACCTATGTAATTGTATCATATTGAAAAGTCTTTCTCTCTGCATCTTTGTCATGTGCCTTTCCAGATCTACAAAACTTATATTCCCATGATCAGCTTCATTTTCCTTTTTATAGATGGGTGCTATGAGAACTCTACTCCAGTCATCTGGAATTTCACCCTCTGACCAAGTCATCTCGATTTTGCAGTGCAGTTACCGCAAAATTTTTATACATTTGAGCATTTCTGGTCAAATATCTAATCCAGCTTCCTCTTCCTTTCTACATTTCAGGTATTTGATGACTTTCTATCACTGCTTCTTTCATTCAGCAATCTTTCAAAGTTATTCCTGACTTCTTGAATATCCCATCTTCAGGTTTCATTTAACTTTATTATTATCTTTGATTCCATTTACAGTGCTCTTTTCTTCATTTGTGCTTTTTCATTAGCCTTCAGAACATTTCCCCCTCATTCCTGATATTTATTTTCTATATTCTTACTAAAGTCTTCCCATGAATTTGTTTAGCTGCTTTTACATGTATCTTAGCTCTTTTGCATCTTATTTTCCAGGACTACTTTTTTTAAATGCTTATGCTTATTATGGAGTTCTTATTTTCCTATTCTTGCACATTATTTTATCACATGCTTCCATGCAAACAAATGGAAGTCTGAAGGTGCTAAGTCTGGGTTGTATTTTTTGTGGGGCAGAGTTTCCCAACAATCACAGTGCAACCACTCACAAATGGTGTGTGTGGAGTAGTGTTGCCATGCACCAAAATCAAACCCCGTTTGTCAGGATTCCTGGCCATTTGCATCAAATTTTGGCTTTGTTTGTCCAACATTGCACAGTAAAGCTCTGCATTACTTTTTCCTCCCAGAACACTGTGGCCATGACTTTTCAGACAGTGGGAACAGTTTTGAATTTTTTGCACAGAGGAGACTAGATTTTTAGAGATCATAGTCTTGTTTGCTTTGTGGGGTTAAGTGATGAACCCACTTTTCATCTCCTGTGACTAGACAAGCAAGAAAATCCTTGCGTTGTGCTCCTCTGACAATTATCGAGGCACCCAGCAGGAGTGCACCTTTTGAAAGCAATGGACATTGTGAACAATTATATGCAGTTTCACTTCACAGCTTGCTTTAAATTCATTGCATCAAAAACATGACTGTTTCTTTGACATCACCTTTTCATTATACACAGCAACCAATTCATGGTGAATGTCACTTGGTGAAACCACTTTCGCTTGTAAAAAGTGAATAATTTCATGGATACATGTTTTGGATCACACTTGCATGGTAGCTTCCATCATGCAGCTGGGCTATCCACTGTGTTTTACCTCATTCCCTTCTACCATTATTAAAAAAATATATATGTTACCTTACTTTTTGGCAAATTTAAATTAATTTTTTTTTTTTTTTTTTTTAATTTTGGATTTACTTTTTTGGCCTGTTTAGATAATTTTCTCTCATAATTTGATTTAGCCTTCCTTTCCAGACTAGTTTACCTTTCTTGCCTGCACTTTGTATTTTGCTCATGAGCATGCTGATCCCCTTCCAATCTGTGTCACTGCAGTTGAATTCTCCTATGATAATTGTTTGGCCCGCACTTATGCTAATCTCCTGGTGCATGGCAACCATTTCTTTCTCTGGGTCCATGGGTCTATAGCAGCAACCAACCATATATTTTGTTCTGTCAGCCTGTATCTCACACCAGATAGCCTCAAATGAACAGTCTCTCTCCGATCCATGATCTTTTGTTGAAGTTCTTCAGTTGTCATTAATAATACACTTTCCCCTGTCCTATTCCCTATATCTTCTTCTTCTTTGAAAAATACAATATCCCTTGCATTCTGTCACTGTAACTACATCATTCTGTCACCAGATCTCTGATGCTGATAATTTTCAGCCATGTTGAGCTGACCACTATAAATTGCACACCATTCCTCCTGCACAATGACTCATTGGCAATCATAAAAAAAAAAAATTTTTGTTTTTCACATTTGACATCCGTAGACGCCATATGGTCACTCCCAGAGTTTGTAGGACAATCACAGACATCCATGCCTATGCCAGGATTCGAACCTGCAACCTCTTGGTTGGAGAGCAGACATGCTAACCACTCAGCCAACCAGGCTGCTTAGCAATTATGGCATTTCTCAATTCTGAGGCAGCAGACTCAGTCTTTTACTTTCTGATTTTATTTTTGCTTCTTTCAACGAGTCTTTCATTGCATATTTCTCTCCTCTCAAATCATTGGTGCTTGCCAAAACAACAAATCTTACTAGCCCCAACTATCTGTTTTAAAACCTTAGTCATCTTTCTTGTTTCTTCACATCCTGTAATTTCAATTCCTAGAATTTGTACCCTTGGAAGAAAATTGGTACTATTATTTCATGCATATTTGGGAAAGTGGCTCCTGTAGCTCTGGACTTTTGGGGCTAATTTTTCCCCTCTGCAAAATTAACAACTTTGCTAACATCCTTGATTTTTGCACCCAGGAAGCATGCCTTCCTTAGTTTCTCATTAAGTACACCTATCATCAAATCTCCAAACATTTTTTCCTTACTCCCAGTTTTTCACACTTGGATACTTTTCTTATTCCCTTTTCTTTCATTCTTCCTCCTGCTGTATCACACACTAATTATTTCCCCAGCCACTTGACTCACATTTTGTCCTGTGAAGGAGTCCATGTAAGTGTACTGTTTTCTCTCTGCACTGTCATCTCATTATCCACAACACTTTCACAATCCTGCCTTGCATTCTTAATATTAGTTAGTTCATTTTTCCATTTTCTACACAACTCATATTTCTTGCACTCATAAAACATTTCTGACACACAAACACACTGCCTTTGCATATTTACCACAAACCATTTTTTTCATACATATCAGTGCCATGAATATAGAACACTTTTTAAGCCATATTGCATAAAGTCACAATTTGAATACGTACACAACTAACAACAGTCAAAAATAAAGAAAATACTACCAATAATGATTAGCAATATCATGAATATTTGCTAAAAACAAGGACATCTGAAAAACATATGCACAACACTCACTCAAAAAGATGCCGCTAGTCCTCTAGAATCATACCTATAATGGCTTTTTTTCTGCTGATTTACAGAGCCTAAGCCTGAGTTTTGCCACAAGGCTACACAGCCACCTTAATTATTTTCCAACATTTCTTATAATTGTTCTTGTAATGTTATATATGCATTTTTATCCTACTTTCTCAGTAACACTAAGAAAGAAAGAAATAACATAATTAATATTCATATGGCATCTTAACAGCTCTTTTGTATTCTCAATTCTTGTGTATATTATTATTATTACAGCTACTTTCACTGAGTCACTAGACTCATAGTGAGAGGCTTGCTCAACTACCAACATATTTATCATATTGAACCTTATACTCCTTAACCATTCACAATACATTTTGGGAATATGTTCTGCTCAGCCACCATTCTCCATATATAAAAAAACTAACATTTCAAAGGCCTAATATTGTTTTGTTGCATATCACAGAATGCTCTCTAATTTTCCACATAAAAAAAATAAAAACTAGGCAACCAAATTAGAGCACAACACCCCATGTGTAGTCAGACTCACCAATGCTTTATGCAGTGCTATAACTGTTACCATATTCTGCTTGTCAGTGTACTTTTTATGTAGTTATATAGCAGCAATATGATGTGTAGTCTTTGCAACACTTGCAAATGACCTCTAAATTTCAGTTCATTGTCAACCATCAGCTCCATATCTCAAATCTCATCTATTTTAAGGCACAATTTCACTTATATCTCAGGATGCATATATCAATCCTGATATATGAAATATGGGTTTGATTCACATATTAACTGAAATAAGTTACAACAGCATGGCCGAAGAACATATACACAACACTCGCTCAAAAAAAAAAGCCTCTAGTCCTAGAATCATACCTATGATGGTTTTTTTTCTTCTGGTGATTTACAGAACCTAAGCCTGAATTTTGCCACAAGGCTACACAGCCATCTTAATTATTTTCAAATCTTTCTTACAATTGTTCTTGTAATGTTATATATGCATTTTTTTTATCCTACCAACCTGCATGTGGTAATCTATCAAATGCCTTTGCAAAATCCAAGAATATCTGTATACGAATCTTCTGTATCTAACATATTCATCATTGAATCATAAAATGCAAATTGACTGCTAGAACAAGAACAACCCTTCACAAACCTATACTGACCATCGTAGAGAATCCTATGTCAACAACTACAACTGCAAACAATATTTCTTCTAATTTCATATATGCATGAAAAACATTTTGTGCACAAGTTGGCAGTCTCGTACTCAATGTGTGCACGTGCTCACAACAGTCACAGCAACATTTTAATTTGATATGTCTAAAACTGGTGACATCTTTTTCAAAAGACCTTTTATGTTGCATGCTAAATATTTTTAAGTGTGACTTAACTGTTTACTACTTTAGCTATTTAAATACTGCATATACATGCAGTTTATATGAACAAATTGTCACATTTGTTCATTCGCTCAAAAACGAATTTGCAGTTCTTTTCCACCTTAATTTTGACAGTGACATTTTGAGTTGATGCACTAAAACTGTTAATGCAACATTTCTCATGTTAATTGGCTTAAATCTGCATCTGTACACAGCTATAAAAATTCATCACCATTTGCACAAGTTCAAGTGACTGTACATTACTAGACAGTAGACACTAAACAAATATACTTCTGCAATTTGCTAACATCACATCAGTTCACTCACACGGCACAGCCTAAAAGTAACTAATTAGAGAGCATTAAGTTGGAATGGGTTATGGAGTCATATCAAAGTGGAGACATTGTAGAAATTACCAAATAAAATAAGTATGATTTATCATGTAATTCATTTTTATAGCATATTCAAAAATTATTGACTGTGAAATAGAAATTCTGAAAGCCAAAATTTTGTACACTCCCGTTTTGAGTGGTGTGCATGTGCACAGCTTACAGAGAACATCGATTGCAGATATATAGACTATCTGTAATTGAAAACTTCTGCCCTAGAACCGTGCTTGTGGAGCAGTACTATTTTGTCTTCTTTCTACTCCTTAGGAACCTTTCCCACTGCAAAAATTTTAATTCAATAACCAGGTCAAAGCCATAGCTAAATCTTTTGCATGCCCCTTAAAAATACATAGTAATATGTCATCCATTCCTACAGCTTTATTAACATCTAACCAACACTTCATACACCTGACTTTCACCTCTAGTTTCCCTATTATTTATCTTCCATTATGTGTTGCACAGCATCATTTACACTACTGTTATATGCTGATACAATGCTCATTAAATAATTCCACTACATCCTTTGCTATGGTCACTTCTACTACCATAACTATCCACCCTTTCATAATTCTTCCTATTGCTTGCCGTAGTGGAAGAATTCTCCTGAATTAATTTTGGCGTAACTGTCTGGTCTTCTCTCATGCTTAATTTTTTTTGCTCTTTTCCTTGCATTCATCTTTTTTAGCAGCACTTTATATTCTGTTTGGATCTGATCACTACTACCTGTCTTGTACCTACTATATAAGATTTTCTTTTTCCACACTGTTTTTCCTGATTTCACTATTCATCCATTTCATCTCTGCTCTTTATTTGCACAACTTTTGGGATGCAGCTGTACATTGCTTGTTACTGGTGCTTCCTGATCATTTCCCATGCTCATATGGAATTTATGGACAGTGAGAGGATGTCAATTTATGTACAGGAGGGAGACAGTAAGCAGAAGCAATCTGAGATATGTGGGTGGAGAAATCTGAAAAGAGGTAGCCATCTACCACAGCACAGAGTAGGAGACCTAAGGGAAAGGTAGCAACCAAGGAAGGCAGACATTGAAGTATGGTAAGCAAGCCTCTATGCTCAGATCCATCAAATATCAAGATGAGTCACTTTAGTTTCTCCAAGCCTTTCATGGTTTGTATCTAAAGGTGGTTCGATAGCTAGAGAGAGAGAGTTCTGCTATGGATCAGAAGTTCTGGTTATAAACAATAAACATCTGTATTGGATTTGTGCAACAATATGGAAACAGTGTAAACTGAAAAAGCATATTTTTTAAAAAAGATGATTTCTGCATCTAAGAACAAAAATGAACTTTTTTTTTTGTGTTGGAAGAGATTCAATAACCAGGTCAAAGCCATAGCTAAATCTTTTGCATGCCCCTTAAAAATAAATGGTGATATGGCATCCATTCCTACAGCTTTATTAACATCTAATCAACACTTCATACACCATAGAAGGTACTTCCATAGAGATTGCCAGAGTCTGTTGTGGGTACCATGACTGTGAATGAGTTCAAAGCAAAGTATGATAAGATATTGCACAAATGTGGGCTAGTACTGGGTCAGGGTTATGGCCTCCCTCAATGAGTAAGGACTCCACGGTGTAGCCCATAATGATATCATAGTGAGCTTTGATGTCACCTCCTTATTTGTAAATATTCCCCTTTTTGATACTAAATTTACTGAAAAATGTCCTCCCCCCCGACATTACTGATGTTTTTAATTTTGCTATCCATACTGGTTGCTTCTCCTGGAAGGGTACCTTATATATAAACAGATAGAAGGTACTTCCATAGACTCTAAATCCCCCTATGGCCAATTTCTATATGGAGCATTTTGAAAAATGTGCTTTTGATGCTGCCAGTCTCAAACCTTCTATTTAGTTAAAATATATTAATGATGTGTTCTCTATTTGGCAACATGGCTCAGACACATTAGACTCTTTCTCCACCTCAATAGTCAACACCCCAGAATCTAGTTCACTATTGATAAAGAAAAAAAAACAACAGCTTACTTATTTTAGATACTCTGATCACATGTCTGCTAATTGGTATTCTTTCTTTTTCAGTTTACAGAAAAACTACCCACATAGGTACATAATACATACATAAACTTTTCTCAATCTCCCCTTCTCAGCAATATAGAGTCTTCAAATGTCATCCATAAAAATGAATTCTTCGCCTTCAGCACCATGGAACAGTCGAACATGCCTTTGAAGAACTTCATTGTAATATCATTCACTTTTTCCAGCACTTGTAGCTTGGTGCAGCCATTAAGTATAATGCCTCCCCACACCATAATCCCCAGCACCAACATATCTATCCCTTTCAAGAACATTCTGGTGATGGTAAGTAGTGCCACTTTCATGCCAGATCAAGTGTCTAGAATTAGAGTAAAGACAAAAATGACTCATCTGTAAAGAGTACATCAGCCCATCACTGTCTTGTCCAATTTTTATGGATACAACACCACTGAAAACATGCTCTATGATTAGCTGTGGAGAAAGGGACACAGATTACAAGTAGCCCTATAGGCCTACTTGTCACAGACGCCTTGCCATAGTTTGTCAAGATATCTGCATACCTGTGCTTGAATGGAGCTGACCTGCCACGGTGTGTCAATTGCATTTTGCTGTTATAACCAAAAATCTGTCTTCATGCTCCTATGTAGAGTGAGGGCAACCTCTTAGCAAACATCTTGGTGCAATGCTATGTGAGATTCCAAATTCTCTGGCAATATCAGTAATTCTGCAAGCCTTTCTAATAATTCTTTCCTGCATGAAATCAACTAGATGATGTCTTTGAGACAGTAAAAGGCATCCAAATTTGCATCTTTATTCCTTCAAACACAATTTGCTTAATGCAGCCTTTTCTGGTAAGTGACCCCTTTGCACGCGATTCAAAAATTTGAACATGTACCCACTTTCTACTCAAAATCATCAGTTATACAAATTGCCACAAGCTGATTTGTCTGAATTTGCAGTTATCATCTTCAGAAATAATGTTCATCCTTAGGTTTTTGGTCACCAATGTGTTATTCCATTAGTCAAGAAGGAGCAATATGATTGAGATATATAAGTTGGTTAAAGGATTGTTACAAATTAAATGCAGAAGATTTTCATAGAAAAGTAGAATAAGAGACCATTTCTGGAGGCTGTAATAAGAAGGATGTGAGCCATGAAGTTAAAAGTAAATTCTTTGTTGGGAGAGTGGTGAGTAGAATGCCCTGAGAGTGTGGTCAGCATAGAAAGAGTGAACGAATTTTATTATTACATGACACTTCCAAGGAGTCTAAAGACTCATCGAGGGGGAGCACCACTCAATCTGCCAACTACAGCAAACCTCATCTACACCAATGCCATCTACTGCCCATCACCACTAGTATTTTCACAAACATCTATGTCCATGGTGGGATTTGAACCTGCAGCTTTTGGCTGGAGAGCAGGCCGGCAATTTTAGCCATGGTTTAGTGAGTTTTGCGTGTGTGACAGAGACAATGGGAAACTCCTACAATGTCTCTTGACTCCACATTTGTGTGATAACTTTTTTTTAGTATTTTTACAAATGTTTAGCAGGCCACTATGCGTACTTTATCTCAACTATTTAATGGTTTTTGATTACAATTAAATTTAATTGTAATCAAAATAGCAAATTTTAAGGAACTGTTACTATATTTGTAAGTCATTGTAAAAATAAAGGTTGGAAACTGCATAGGTCATGACTGTACACCTATCCATCTAAATGATTCAACAAATTTTGGTGAAATCTAATATTGAACAGCTACGTTAAATTCTTTAAAAAAAAAACTCAAATTTACACAATATCCAAGTCTAATTGTGTTTTATTTACATAAAGAACACTACTGGAAATTATGAGCTATCCAGCATGTAGAGCCTTTAATCTATAATGTACATTAGTTTGTTGTTATACAATTACTGCTTAAAAATATTTTTTTAAAAAAAAGGTCAAATATTTTCAATAACCAAAAATTTTATAAGCTTTCTGGCAAATGCTTAGTGCTCTTCTGAGTGAGTCCATGTACTATTTCCACATCTGAAATGGTTTCCCAACTATCCAAGAAGTCGGCAACATTGGTGTATTTAAATGCCAGAGCATCATCTAAAGGAGTGTGTCCCCATCTAATGAACAGAAAAATATTTCATATTTAAGCTTATTTTGAATCAAAAATCACATGGGGTAGGGGTAAATTGAATCTTATGCAGGCTTAAACAGTATTTTGCAAATTTTGTTGCTGTTATTGCTATTTTATGTAATTATTATAATAGAAATATATATTCTTAAATTAATTGAATATATCATGTATATAGATGCTATATTACATCACTGTTCTGCTCATCATCCATCCCAAAAATATGGAATAATTAAACCTAAGATGTCAAAGAGCTCACAAAATCTGATCGTC
The DNA here is from genome assembly GCF_054136105.1 of Typopeltis vanoorti. Classification (NCBI taxonomy): domain Eukaryota; kingdom Metazoa; phylum Arthropoda; class Arachnida; order Uropygi; family Thelyphonidae; genus Typopeltis; species Typopeltis vanoorti. The sequence continues at coordinate 97,301,307 of NC_143565.1, forward strand.
AAAATAAGCTATCTAACAAAAATACCAAATATTTCCTTTTTCAATCCTTAAAATCCAACAACAACAAAAAAAAAAAAAAAAAGTATTGACCATTTCTCTCCTCATCCTCTGACTAAACAGAAGATGAAATTTACAGAATTTTGGATATAAAAGCACTTCTGAACAAGGTATAAAAATATGGACAAGGCATGCAATATTTTTTTATGAAATATTAGAAATTTTTAAATGTGTCAGCCAAATTTATCAATTATTATCTTCTAACAAAGAGAAGTTCTTTCCTTTGAAAGACATATTTCTGAACATAGAGTTATATTAACATGATTCAACACTAGCCATGTTATTAATTGTACTGATTCAATTGCACTTTTTTTTTTTCACACTCACTTGTTGGAAACCTAGACTACGTTATGCCATGAATGGACGAAGGATTTTTTCTATATATATACATACACACACACACAAACACATACAGTAGATTTTGGTTAATCAGGGCGGCCATTTATTTGGGACAAATAAATGGCTGCCCTGATTACCGAAGAATGGAAACAAATCGAGAATATAACCCAAAGTTGCTTTGTTTACTTGGGCCACCTTTATCAGGACAGTGGCTGTAGATGGTGCATGTGTAGTGAGTTTCATAGAGAGAGTTGCTGTCAGTCAGCACTGTGATGCAGAGTAGAGAGGACACACATTTTGACAGTAACAATTCTACTTAGGGTGACTGCTAGGTAGCATACTTTAGATTAAAACAAATGTGTGTTAATTTTTTGGTAAAAAGTGTAACAAGCAGTGTAGCGATTCTTTTTTTTTTTTATGTCACTGGCGAGATGCCAAGGAAAGATCTAACATTAGCAAATAAAATTGCCTTACTTGACAAAATAAAAAGCCAACCATCTAACATCAGTTGGCAGAGATAACTGATGTTTCAGAATCTACAATTGCACGTTTTGAAAATCCCAAAAACGTAAGTGAGAAGGCAAGAATCCAGATGTTGGGGAAGCTCTCAATCAATGTTCTCTATTGTAATTGGACAAGGCATGTGTATTAATAGTCAAATGTTATAAAACCAAATCAGAAGAGTCGCCTTTAAAGCTACAGATGGTTAGTTATCATGATGGAAAACCAGACATGAAATAAAATTTGAGGAGGACAGTGCTGAAGTGGCAATCAACTAAACTACCCAAATTGTTGCAGAAGTTTAGTCCTAATGAAATCTATGATGCTAACAAAACAGGTCAGTTTTACTGTGCCACACCATACAGTTCCCTGAGCTATAAACTTGCAGCGCTGTCAGGGTCAAAAAAAGCAGTGGATTATGTTGCCGTAACATGTCGAGAAGTGAAAAACGGAAGCTGTTGGTCATTGGAAAAAGCGCCAAGCCTTGATGCTTTAAGGAGTTTAGAATGGATAGTTTGCCAGTTCTTATTGTGTCAAAAAGAATGCACGGATGACTTCTGTTATTTTTCAGGAATGGCTAATGAGTTGGGATGCAGAATTGCAATGAAATTCAAGAAAAATTCTGCTTCTGGACAACTGCATGTACGTCCTCAATTAGATTGTTTGAAAAACAATTGTGGGCAGCATGGCTTTGTAAAAGGTAGGTCTTGTCTTAGTAACTTATTCACATTTTATAATAAAGTGACAGCAAATTTGGATAAAGGTAATGGTGTTACACCATGATACTGCTTGACTTTAGCAAGGCATTTTGACAGAATGCCACATGGAAAACTATTACAAAAACTGGAGCAAATGGGAATGGATACGAGGCTGGTAGCATGAGGAGTGGCTGACAGACAGACAGACACTAGTGTATGGTAGAGTGGAGTCTAGGAGAATGATGGTGACTAGTAGAGTACCTCAGGGTTCAGTATTAGGGATCGCTACTCTTTAATTTGTATATCAATGACATAGGGAAAGATGTTGGGGGGGGGACACGTTCAGCTGTTTGTTGATGATATAAAAACTGGGGAGTGCAATAGTTGATAAAGGCAATGTAGATATTCTGCAGGATGATTTAATAAATTGGCATTGTGGGCAAAGGATAGTGATTGTCAATTTAATGTTGCAAAATGGAAGGTTATGCACTTCGGGTTGAAAAGGTTGCATACATATGGTGTATCATATTGATGAGGTTAGGAACTTGGGGATAATGGTAGACAAAGAGTTAAAGTTCAGAGGGCATATTGCAAAAGTTGGTAAAATAGCTCAATGAATTACTTGGATGTTGAAAAATACGTTTATCTTTACTAGTTAACGTATTTTACTACCTTATAGAGAGGAAGTTATTATTCCTCTTTATAAGGCTATGATTTGGTCACCTGGGTTTCTTGGGGACCAGGTGGTGGTCAAAAAGATTCGGAGATGAGTGACCAAGATGGTGACAGGTTTAAGTTTTGTTGGTTACAAAGTTTAGTTGATAGGCAGAAAAGAGGGGGACATGATAGAAACTTTTAAGATATTAAAGTGGTTTTTATAAAATTGATGCAAGTGAAATTTTTCAATATATGGCAAATAATCAGAGAACTATAGGCCATCCATGTAAGTTGTAGAGGAGTGTTGTTAGTAGGCGTGTGCAGACCAGATTTTCTGCACAGAGAGTGGTGAGTACAATGGATTGCCATAATTGGTTGCGAGTTCTCTAACAGTGAATGGATTCAAGGAGAGGTATGATAAGATTTGTGTATATGATGGTTGATTTGAGTCTCCAGATTTCACAGAGATGCCGTGAAGTCCGGAGACTAAAATAAAAAAATACAACTATATAGTAGTCCTACTCACCAAAGAAGAATATGTTTAATCTCTACTCGTTGAAGGCTTTGATTGATTCATTTGTGCAAGTTAATAGTTTAAAACCTGGCTGGTAGGATGTCAAAGCTGTTCTAAGAAGCTCGATGAGGTGGCTGTTAGTGAGGATAGGATGTTTTTACTTGACAAATTTCATTACAGAGAAGAGAGATTCACAGCAGTAAGTTGTCCCAAAAACAGAAGTCAGAAGCCAGTTTTCTGAAGATTGGGATACTTTGCTTCTGGGATTTGTTTCCAAAAGTCAGCAGATGAGCTTTTATCTACTAGCTTCAAACGCACGTCTTCCTGCAGCTCAATAAGCTGTCTCTATTGAAGCAACATCCACGGTAAAAGGTGCAACAACAACAACAGGACATCCATCATTGATGACATCAATCACAAAAGGATTCACAAGAAATTCAAAACATGGCTTTAACTTTTTTAGTTTCTCAAACCTATTCTGAAGTGTTTCTAAGTTTCCTTCGTATTGTTTCAGTTAAAATCGTCCTCCCATTGTTGATTAAACACTCATTTCTTGTTCGTATTTCCGTTTTATGCTCTTCTGTTGCTCAGTCATTTTAAACAAGGGTTTTATAACTTTCACTAAAATCAATCTTAATTGTTTATTAATCAGAAAAGTACTTATCTACACTAAAATTCACTAGTTATGTTCCGCTACCACTACAAGCACGTAACCTGTGTGTATTGCATGAAGAGTGATGATGCAGAGTCATGGCAACAGAGGCAGTGGGTAATGCAGCGATCATAGTAGTCACTTTTGGAACTAATTTTGGCTGGAGCGACACAGGCCATAAAATGTCAAAACACTTTTTACCAACCAAATATGATAATAAAATCCACATTAACAACCCTTTTGGCCGGTACCATTTAAAAGCTAAAAATGTAAAGTTTCAAAATATATGTTTTTTACTTATCTTTAAAGCATTTGCGAAATAAAATATTCTAATATTGGTACATACTATACTACTATAGATTATTAATATAAAAGTTTAGAAAAAATGACAATGAAAAGCAATATTGTCTCGGGAACTGCAGTTTGCCCACCCCTGGTATATGATATCCTCAACAGCCTTCTGTAATATCACATCTCAAAAGCAGCTATTCTTCTTTAGGTTTAAAGTCTCACATCCATAAGTTGCTGTTGGAAAAACAACTGCATCCAAAATCCTCAACTTTGTTCCCATGGAGATAGACCCATCCTTCCATATTTTAAACAAGTCTCTGACTGTTGTTTTAGGCATTCCTAATCTTCTTCTGAATAGCAATTCTTCACATTAATAATGGATCTCAGGTACTCAAATTTGCTGACTTCCTCAATTCTTTCTCCATTCAAGTGTACTTGAATGGAGAAAGAAATGAGGAAGAAATACAAACAGGGAAGCTCTTGTTTCTCAAGAGCTTCTCTGTCTGTATTTCCTTTGAGAACAATAATCTTTGCCTTGCTATGATTGAGCTGAAGTCCTCTGTTATTACTGATCTTGTTAACTTTATCAATAATTTGTCCTAGTTATTCCTTGTCATTACAGAAGAGTATGATATCATCAGCATATCACAGATTACTGATCAATCTACCACCTGTCTTAATTCCTGTCTCGAGCTCATCCAGTGCTTCACGCATGATGTCCTCTGCATATATACTAAACAAGTGAGGAGAAAGTAAACATCCTTGCCTAACTCCTTTTCCCACCTGAAGCCAATCAATGAATCCAAAACCTGTTCTTTCCGTGGCTTCTTGCTCCCTGTACGAGTTGGCTTTCAACCTGTCTCCTAAGTTTGTCATAATCACTAGCCTTGAACTTTCCCATATATCTTTTCTTCACAGAAGTCTGCATATGGCTAGCCACAACCCAGGTGATTACTTCATGATCACTCTCACCAACTGGAGGAAAGTGCAAAACCAAAAAAGCTAAAACCTTACCATGTTAAAATACTTCAGATAACTCCCACACTTCATCCAACAGTTGACACCATAGACATACCTACAAACGTCAAGCAATTAGCAAATCACTCCCCTCCCCCAAGGGAGACTCTCCCTCATTTATTAAAAGTTCACTTTAAAACCATAATAGGATATATATTAACCTGAAAGATTCAGACATGATGGTCAGATTTTACATTACTTCACTGTTCACCAATGTACCCTTATTATTTTTATTATTTGACACTAGGGAGTCCAAGGACTCATCGAGGGAGGGCACCTGCTCTAAAACACCGTCTCCACCAACTGACCGCAACTACACCAATGCCATCTACTGCCAACCACCACTAGTATTTCACACAGACAATCACAAACATCCATGCCCACGGTGGGATTCGAACCCGCAGCCTTTTGGCTGGAGAGCGGATACGCTATCCACTCAGCCAACCAGACTAGTAAGGCGTCTTAACAAAGACTCCTTACCTTAATAAGCCACATTTTCCCTTTGACATTCATGAATTATTCAGATTATTTTACATTAATTTTCTAGATGGAACTGCTATAGCCCCCTCCTACAGTAGCTGGTTTATGTGTAGCATAAACCAGCCACTGTGGGGGGGGGACAATTTCTCAACACAGCTACACATAAACCAGCAGCTTGTTTATACTATGTAAATGATGATTTTGCTATTTAGCCTTATAGCCTAGATGCATTAAATAGTCATTATCCAAAATTACTCTACTCCATAGAAAAGAAACTAATAACTGTCTTCCCTTCCTAGACACACTAGTGAACGATTCATTAACCTTTTCTGTTTATAGAAAACTCAGATAAATGAGTAGGTACATGGAGGGAATCACACCACTACCTATCCCATCCCAATAGTATGGTGTCGTGACGTGTTCTCTTGACGTTCGAATCCGCCATCTTGCTAAAAGTCACTTTCATCAAATACGGAAAACTAATTGCAAATTAATCACTGATCTAAGGGTAGAGAAATTTCTATTATACTGCGCCACTCTATATGAATTAGTAGGATCAATTCAAAATTAGTTAGCAGTCTTTTCACTCATTCAGGCCGATGGTATTTATTTTCATTCCTTCTGGGATTCCCGCTAGATCCGAATTTTTGTGAACGGTGCAGTAAAAAGAAATTCAGGCAAACACAATATTTAAATTAACAAACAAAACATTTAATATATGGTTATATAACAATTACATAACTTCCACTTCTAAATATGACAAACCAGTCAAGTTAGCATATCAAGTCAAGTCATTCATATTAATCCAATCTTCCAAACTTTCACATACAAATTCACAGTTTCAGAATTACAAAGTTCCTATACCCAACTTATTACAATAGAAATTCTTAATTAATCAGTTTCCTTGTATCTCTCAACTACACTCTACGATTAACTCATAACAGGCACTAACCACGGCAGATATCATTTCAATGTCTATATTTTCAAC